>NW_027362651.1:604665-906997 GCF_042186555.1 Aquarana catesbeiana | reverse complement strand
GAATAATAAAGCTCAAAGTGAAGACCCGTGCTTTACTTTCAGAGAGCGATATTCTCCTTTCGGTGATACGATGAACGCCGGGGAAGAAAATGGTTTGTGGAAATTGTTAGTGTAACTTTAGGATATCATTAAGTCAGGTTAATGAGGACACAAGTTAGTATGATGGGGACTTTTATACAGGATGGTAATTGCTAAAAACTGGAATGACATTGTGTTCTTTTATGTGAGTATTTGATGCTTGTACAGTGAATGTCGTCCAACTCATCGGACCTTGTTTGACCCTCCATTTTGGAAGGTTATATGTTAGATTATAGGTTACATGTGACAACACTGAAGAAATGACACTTTGACACTTTACAATGTAAAGTAGTGAGTGTACAGCTTCTATAACAGTGTAAATTTTCCGTCCCCTTAAAATAACTCAACACACAGCCATTAATGTCTAAATCACTGGCAACAAAAGTGAGTACACATTAAAAATGTCCAAATTATGCCCAAAGTGTCAATATTTTGTGTGGCCACCATTATTTTCCAGCACTGCCTTAACCCTCTTGGGCATGGAGGTCACCAGAGCTTCACAGGTAGTCACTGGAGTCCTCTTCCACTCCTCTATGATGACATCACAGAACTGGTGGATGTAAGAGACCTTGAGCTCCTACATCTGTTGTGTTGTGTTGTCACATGAAAAGATATAATAAAATATTTACAAAAAAGTGAGGGGTGTACTCACTTTTGTAAGATACTGTATATATATATATATATATATATATATATATAAAATTTCCTTCATGATGGGTCTGGATTAGGGATGAGCTTCGAGTTCGAGTCAAACTCATGTTTGACTCAAACATCGGCTGTTCGCCAGTTCGCCGAACAGCGAACAATTTGGGATGTTCGCGGCAAATTCGAAAGCCACGGAACACCCTTTAAAAGTCTATGGGAGAAATTTAATTTAATCGGGCACCAAGGGCGAATACCTTTGGTCTTTGACCATTAGCAAGACCAGTTTAACCCTATTGATTCTACCTTTTTAATTACCTCAAGGTAATTCATTCACTTTTCATGTTTTTGGCTTGTGGAAAGGTACCTTTAGATACCCACTGCCCTGGCCATCCCTCATCATTTTTCTAATAAGAATTTTGTTTTATATATTTCAGAAATATTACCCTGTTAGTGCTTCAGATAAGGTGCCCAAGCAGGACAATAGGGACGTTATATGTATTGATTTTATCGCTACATCCATACCAATCATTGTTTTGAAGCAGTTCTGGTAAGGTTGGTTCTTGTTTTGTTTGTTTTTGATTTTTTTTTGATGTCCTTGTGCTTCAATATTTCAAGTAACCTAAACATAGATTTTATATGCTATAATTGTATATCTTGGATATGTTTATGTATTTTTGAATATGTTAATGAGAAACCTATTTATGCCTTGCTCATTCTCAGTATATAACAAAAGTCACACCATCAATCTCCTGAAGAAACTCTACGCAGTGAAACATGTCGAGAATGACAGTGCTTTGCTTGTTACAAAGCTTCATAAATTCAATGTTGTCTTGTGATATGGATGTAATTCCTTTACATTGTGTGATGCTTTGATTGGTCATAGCATATTTTTGTGATTGGCACCATCCAATGGACAGTGCAGTCACAGTACTTTGCTTGTGCAGGCTAGGGGGCATGTAAGAGCAAGAAAAAAATGAAGCTGTGATATAGTTTCCCACCCTGTAACATCCACCTTCCATCCACATATGTACAATAGGCAGACAGAAGGTAGTTACTATACACAAAAATCATAATGACAAAGATAAAGTCATTCATAATGATGATGAAGATTTAACAATATGGCTGAATTTGTTTAATCTGATCTACAGTATTATACATTGTATCAATGTGTTATATTTACAACATTCTTTTCCCCAGCATTGTTTTCTGTGTATTCAGTTCAGGTTTGAAAAGCAAAATGTACAGTTTTGGAGAAAACATACACAATAATATTCCAGCACTGGAGGTCAGTATGGCGAATATCTCCACAGCCACCATGTATTTCCCTCTGGTGCTCAGATAGGCCGGGATCATGGCAATCCAGACACTGCAGAACACCAGCATGCTGAAGGTGATGTACTTGGCCTCATTAAAACTGTCCGGTAATGTCCTCACCATGAAAGCCAGAACAAAACTTCCAGCTGCCAGAAACCCCATATAACCCAACATAAAGTAGAACCCGATAACTGACCCTTCATTACACTGAATGATGATCTTCCCAGGATAGGAGTCCATGTCATACTCCTGAAATGGTGGAGAGATGGACAACCAGAGAATGCAATTCATAACCTGAATGGATGAGCAGAATAACATGACTGTATTGGGAGGTTTGACTCCCACCAATTTTCTACAAGAGCTTCCAGGTCTGGTGGCTTTGAAAGCAATGAAGACCATGATGGTTTTGGCTAGGATAGAAGATACTGATATAGTGAAGGGAATTCCAAAAGTGACTTGCTGCAGCATACAGGTAATATCCACAGGACGCCCAAGGAACAGGAATACAGAAAGGAAGCTCAGTATGAGGGAGAGGAGCAGAATGAAGCTGAGGTTTCGGTTATTGGCTTTGACTATGGGAGTGCTCCGAAACCAAACAAATAGTCCAAGTATAAAGAGAGATGTTGTAGAAAATATGACTGAAGTTATAGAAAAAAATAAAACTAGAATGTCCTCCTCGTATGATAAATACTCATTGATCTTGTCAATACAAATATTTTTAGCTTTGTTGGGCCATTCATTTTCAGGACACTTCTTGCAGAGTTCACTGTCTGTAGAGTGAAAATAAGTGAAAATAACATTAAGCATAGTATACTGAGAATGAAACTATTTGACAGTTTTGGCCTCTTCAGTGTAATCATTTTCCTGACCATTAGTTTTACATAAATGTTGGAGGCTTTCTCAGACAGACAGTAGGAGGAAGATGGTTCTTGTTGCTTGTGCAAAGTGTAAAGTGGTTACAGAATCACTTTAAAGGACTTTAAAAGTTCTCATTTTCTAATCAAATATCAGAGTTTCTATTAAAAAAATCAAGCTTACCAGAATGGTTTGATATTTCTCCTTCTGAACATGGAGCACAATTATAACAACATGGGTGATAGCCTTCTCTTACAGATTTTCTGAACCCTGGAAGACATTCCTCAGAGCATCGACCCCTTGGGACCTAAGATAATATAGAACAATATGAACTATTTAAGAGCAAAACTACAGATATAATAGTATAAGAAATCCAAGCTTCTGGTGTGTACGATGTAGAATGCATACCTTGGTGGAAAAACATGGACCATTCCAGAAGGTGGCCCTTCATTAGTCTGGATACCACAGAACATGCTCCGAACCAGAAGACAGAAATAGACATCTAGGAGTACTAGCAGAATCCTTGCATTAGAAAGGTTACAGCAACAAAACTATCAGTACAAGCATAAACGCTACCTTAAAAGTCCAAAGAGAAAATATCCTACAATACAAAGAGAAGAAAACAAATAGCCGTGTACCTCTAATAACCACATACAATCCAGCACTAGAAGGGATGAGAGAGATAATGGAATAGATGAAACCTATCATAACAGAGGACAGAACCCTGAAAGGAATATTCCAACAACCCCCAGTGCTGACCTTCAGGCAACCACCCAACCTCAGACATACATTAATCAGCAGGAAGCTTCATTCTGAGGACAGGGACTCAAAAAAGGAACAAAACCTTGCAACAATTAATGCTGCAAACTGTGCATCTACATAAATGCATTAAACATTGTCACATAAACAAAAGGAACCTTCAGTATTACAGGATCATACAGCTTGGCCACCAGTAATGGGATGTACTTCATTCAATGCAGCAAGTGCAAGCATGGATCATACATTGGCGAGACAGGACAGAAGTTACAAAAACATAAATATTTATAGACAATGTAACGGAATCGCCCCCCCAACACTCTGCTTGACTGCTTCCATCATATACCACTTCCTCCAGTCTGCAGAAAGATATCAGATATTATAGCTGCATATTGTAACCAAGAACAAGGTAGGACTCGTTTGGCTGCAAAGCTGTAACTTTTTTATTTGAACAAACTAACACTTAATATATACCCCACAGGAGGACCTCCCTCTTCTGATCATATTATCCTAACAATACAAACTGTACACAGAAATATAATTAGAACAGCAGACATATACGATAAACATTATGCTAATTAGCCATCTGGATGACTCAGAGGTTTCATTCTAGGTCAGACTTCTACAATACTGAATACAGTGTACTGGACAATACACATTATTACAAGTGTAGCGCTGACAATTTTTGCTTCTGATTCTATGTAATACTATAATGTTGATAAGTTGGTATTTGGTGCTATCTAGTGGCCAAAATATAAAAAGACTGCATCTTTATTCTTTTATTATTCAGAAGTTGACATGGAGGTGTTTTGTTTGTTTACATTGGGACATTAACTTGACCTACCCAAAATGCTCATTAACTCCCACAAACCTCAGTGAACAGAACTGCATTGTGGGAAGATTATAAAAGGCCTGGGAGCGGCCATCTTAGGGCTCTTGGACACGCATGGTCAGACTGGGAGGATCTGTGTGAGGTCTCCAGCACAGCGCGGCCTACCTCCACGGAAGAGCGATCCAAGCAGCAGTACTGTGACATACCAGAGAGCTGGACTGACGATGGGGCAGAACTGGGAAGGAGCCAGAGGAGCCTGTCGGAGTCATCTGGGAGTTTCGGAGCATCTTCAACTGTGGAGCAGAGCAGTGCAGTAGTGCCGGCTGGCCAGAGACAGAACCCTGTACATCAGAACGGAGTCTTCTGACAACACTGTCCTGGTTGGGTGAGAGGGCTGTTGCCCGAAAGTTTCTTGATGCACTTTTATACATCCGTCTACACAAGACAGAGTTGCTGAGACCCATAGTCCCACAAGCAAAGTCAAGAGGATTTAGTACTGAGTCCCTGGCATCAAAGTTAGTTATAGTGCGGCTGCACCAAAACCTTACTTTCACATTTTCAGTCTACTTTGATCAGGAGTCATTAACCCTTTGGATTACAAATCTACCTTGTTTTTGCTGGCAGAAGAAAAGAAGAAAAGAAGGACTGTTTAGTAAAACACAAGACCTTGTGTCTCTTTACTATATTGGGGTAGTATGATACTAAATGAGGGAGCTCTGTAATTGTTGTAATACACTTTATCAAGTTAGTCTTTGATTTAGTATAGTAATAAAGCACGCAGGAAATAGGATAGTGCTCATAGTGAGATAAATTCACTCTGACGGTTATCCAATTTACTTTGCTACACCACTGATATATTATTTCAGACATTTTATACCTGTATTGTATCTTTGTAATATAAAGTTCAATTGACTGTCAGACTATGTTGGTCTGACAGTACAACCATTGTAGTTAAAACCTTCTAAAACAATTACAGTAAATAAGGTTATTATTCAAGTATGTACTGTGTGAATGTTGTTTTTCTCTTCATCACCAGCCAAGAGGAGGGTAAGATAACTACAGACAGGTATATTATATTGAGTATTGTGAACTTGCCTTTATGATTTCGTTTTGACTGCACACTATTACACCACAGCTGTGTCAGGGGGACTGAGATATTCAAAGGGGAAACAAAGCAGAGTACAGGCCCAAATAAATCAGCAGCTCCTTCGGGGTCAGTGCTACACAAGTATAAACACAACCCACAATGGTTTGCTTAGCAGACAGACAAAAGGTGAGTTAATTAACACAATTAATAATGGTTGAAAGACCCTTAGGAAGCACACTACATCTACTTGCAATAAACACATTATAACTGGTGGCTTGCTGATGACATCAACATCTGCTATGAGTTCCATAGTGTGGAGCAGTCCTTGTTGGAAATGTGGCATCTAGGCCCCTAACATGGACCCCTGGCTTAGAGTCCCAGAGTCTATGTGTCTATGTGTCTTGGGGAGACATAGACTTTAATACAAAGTAACAAGACCACTCCACGGATCTCCCAGGCATACACCTTCCAAAGAGTAGTGTTCCCTTAAATGCCAGGGCCCATAGTCAGTGGGTAAGAGGCTTGCTCCCAGTCCTCTCCAAAAACCCATGTCCCAGCTAGGTCTATCACACTTCTCCCCCATCAAACGTCGACTAACAAGGTCCTAGACCTCCACCTGGTCTGGACATGTGTTAGTCAGGCAGAGAGAATTCACATAGTCTGCATGATCTCTATTCTTGGCTGCAAGGAATAGTGCAAGGAATAGTTGTCGTCAGTAAGTGTGGGGTAGAGGTCATTGACTCTGTCCAGCTGCCAGCGCTTCAGCTGGGTGGTTTGTAACATTCCGGGACTTGGTCTGCTGCTGGGGAGAGGGGCCGATTAACCCAGCTTCCTGAAGCTGTGGAGGCACAGTAGGTGCTAAACAGAGTGCTCTTCCCTGTTGCCAGTGATTCAGCTGGGAGTAGTAGCTTCACTACATCAGCTAGTCACTGGAGAGAGGGGTCGACTGCCCCAGCTCCCTAGAACTCCTTAATTGTTGCCGGTGCTGGGCAGAGGTTGGTAGCACTCTGCCCTGTTGCCAGCACTTCTGCTGGGGACTCCACATCATCCGCTTTGGCTAACCGTTGGGGTGGGAGGCCGGCTTCCTTCACTCCCAGACTGTGGATCTGCTGCTGGGGAGGAAGGATGACCTCCATCTCTCTCAAACTAAGTATCCACCATTGGGGAGATAAGCTGGTTGCTTCCTCTTCTGTTCCCTCGTCTGGCTGCTGGGATGACATTTCTCTGTCACTGTCTCCCAAGTGCACAAATCCTGGCTGGGGAGTGAAGACAATTTCCTCCACTCTGTCTGACTGTTGGAAAGGGTGGACAACAACCTCCTCTCCCTTCTCCCCCTGGATCCTGATCTGCTGCTGGAAAGTTACTGTCTCTTTCTCACCCTGGGCCTCCGGAACTGCCGCAGGTGTGGGGCAGAGGTCTTTGACCCTCTGTCCAGTTCCCAGAGCTTCAGCTGGAGAAGTTTCTTGTAACTCCACAACTGCTGCTGGCAGGAAATCTCATGTCTCTATCAGTGTTGTGGGACAAAGGCTGACTATCTCTTCTCTCATGAAGGCTGAATCTGTTATTGGTGCTGGGCAGAGCTCAGTGATGTTCTGCCCTGATGCTAGCTCTTCTGCTGGAAGCTCACCTGGTTGTTCTTCCTCAGCTGAAAAGTCAATTAAATCACTAGTCTCAGGAATTTCTGAAAATCCAGGACACGGGTTGGTGGCACTTGGGCCCTGTGCCAACACTTTGGCAGGTGACTCATAATCCATAACATCCACAGATGAAAAATCAATTAAACTGATACATTCTGTGATCTGTAGCTGGAGACATGAGCCAATTGATTCATCTCCTATTACCCTCATCCGGCTGCTGGATGGACGCATTCCTCCATCCAAGATCGTCCCATGCAGAAACAAGATCGTCAAGGTCAATCAGTACTTGCTGCATCCGCCATAAGACCTCTGCATTACTATGCCACATTGACGACTCAGCCGGGATATCAGAGTTATCATCTGGTGTTTCCTGATAGTCCCAGGCAAAGGGTGCTCAGACCTGCTGCTGAGCAGAGTCTAGCAGCCGTCTGTAGGCGATCTCCAGCTCCCATTCCTCATTGGATAGAAACTCCAAAAGTGCCCAGAGAACTTCCGAGACATTCAGCTTCCGTTCTCTGTATTCCAAGATTACCTCCAAATGCCACTCCAAATCTCTCCCAAAGTCAGGGTCCTCAGACAGCCTCTCTAAAAACAGCCCGAGACCGCCGTAGCCAAAGCCTTCTGTTGGGGTGTTGTCTGCTGTCCACAGGCAGACTTGGGCTACATACCAGCAGAGGGCTCTGTAGGTCTCGTCCAACTGCATCTCCGCCTGGACCAGCCTGGTTAACTCAGCTTTCCATTCTTTGTGCGCACTTTGTACTGTGACCAGTACCTTTCCTGGAAGGAGGAGAGATTGTTTCCCCAGTGTCGTTGCTCACGGGCTAGCGCTTTCTTGCAGAGTTCCCAGCGGACAGAATCATACCATCCCAGCAGGGCCTGCTCTGACACTGGTCCTCTGTGCTGTATCTCTCGCAACCTCCTTCCGAATTCCTCTTCCATGGTGGCTGGTATCTGTATCTCTCCTCTCCTGCTATCTAGACATTGGATCCAGGTGGAGGTTTGAATGTACCAGACTGCAGGAAGCATCTCACTGTATGCCACCAATGTAACAGAATCGACCCCCACACTCCGCTTGAGTGCTTACGTCATATACCACTTCCTCCAGTCTGAAAATAGATATCAGATATTCTAGCTGCATATATCAACCTAGAACTAGGCAGGACTCATTTGGCTGCAAAGTTGGAACACGTTTATTTGAACAAGCTAACACAAAATATATACACCACAGGAAGACATCCCCCACCTGATCATATTACCCTAACGATACAAACTGTGCACAGGAATATTAGAACAACAGACATATAACATTACGTTAATTAGCCACCTAGATGACTCAGAGGTTTCATTCCAGGTCAGACTTGCCGAGTCTTTTCCAAAATCCCCTGTCCTGGCTAGGTCTGTCACAGACACAATAAAAGAACATAAAGAAGAGGATTACTGTGCAGCTATGGAATTTCCCACAACCAGACCATTCTATGGTAGACCTGGAAGTTTTGGTTCCCAAAGGGACTTTTTAAAAAAATACTCAGGAAATGAAAACCTTTAA
Organism: Aquarana catesbeiana; assembly: GCF_042186555.1. Classification (NCBI taxonomy): domain Eukaryota; kingdom Metazoa; phylum Chordata; class Amphibia; order Anura; family Ranidae; genus Aquarana; species Aquarana catesbeiana. The sequence continues at coordinate 898,247 of NW_027362651.1, read as the reverse complement.
ACTGTGAATAATAATTCTGTGTGAGGAAAAGGTAATGGTCTGAATGTGGAGCACAGTATTTTAAATCACTACCACACAGTTTTATGACAATTCTCATCTTTGTGTTTTTTCCACTGCTCCTCTGTACTGCTTGGATATTAGAAGAAGGGAGGGATTCCCCCAATAGCTTGAAAATGTAACTGTTGTGCAAAAAAACAAAAAACAACTGTGTTGTTGCAAGTGCACTAATATGGCTACAATGTCCTTCACCTTATCTTTCCATAAAACACTTTTCAAGCCCTTCCTGCACCTCCCTCTCTATACCTCTCCTCATTTGAAGCTCACTGTATTCATCTCTTTTCCCCAGTTTCTCTGCACTGTGATTTATCTGCCTCTGCAACTGGTGTCACTCTTCCTTGATGAATTTTCTGCCCAGCTACCTTATTTTCTTTTCTTTGAAATGCCCAATATCATCTTAGTGACTTTAACATCCCTAATAATGTTTATACCCCAGCTACCTCCCAACTCCTCAACCCGACCTCTTCCTACTGGACTAACACAATAGACACACACTTCTGCACTTCATGCAACTTCCCAAACACCCATTTACCTCTCTCTGGCTATAATCTTATCCGTTTATTACTCTCCATATCTTTACCCTCCTATCCCTCCTAGAAGCAAACCTGCAGAAATCTTCACCACTTTAGCCCTTCTCTTATCTACAATGCTGCAGACCACTTTTATAACCCAAATAGGACTTATCAATCCAGAGAGTGTTGGAAGTCAGTCCTCTCTAGCCCGACTACCCTGGAACATTTCACCCAATATGGATGAGAACCCCTGAGTACTCAACAATGTCTTCAAAATGTCCCTTTTAAAGGGACCACAACTCAATTACTGGGGGAATATACCTACCATCCATGACACATTCCTGGTGTCCTGTACACCCCCATCCCTACTACCAGCAAACCCATAGAAATATTCACCACTTTAGTCCTTCTCTTATCTACTCTGCAACCAAATACATTTTATTACCAAAGCTTACCCCTATCCTGCCCTGACCTTGCCAATTCTGTCTACAATAGCTCAGTCTCACCATCTGTGGAAACAAGGCCCCCCCACCACCACCACCACATAAAGAATTAGTGGTAGTATCACTACCACCACTAGATGACACATGTGTGACAGCTTGTTTTAAATTGTCAACAAGTTGGTGGTGATTCTGGTGTTGCTGATCAAATGGTTTCATCATCATATTTGGCTCTCTGTGACAAAAGACTGCCCGTGTCCAGAGACAGGAAAGAAGCCCCAAACCAAGATATTATCTTCACGGGGCGTGGATTGACCTTGCTCGAAGATGGCCACTTGAATCTAGAGCTCCCATCACCACAGGACAATTCTACCAGCAAACGGAGTTATTCTCACCCATAGCCACGCACACAACATGGGGACCGCTTCCAGGCAATCATCAGTGTCCCGATCACACTCAGATGCAGACCCCACCTCACATATGAAACAGCAAACATCAAGATTTACCAGGACCTTTCAGGTATCACTCTGCAACACCGTAGAGACTTGAAGCCCCTGTTGGATACATTGTGCAGCAAGGGAATACATTATAAATGGAAATTCCCTTTCTGCCTATCCGCTATCATACAAGGTCGTACAGCGCTCCTCAAAGTGCCAGAGGACCTGCCTCACTTCTGCGACACCCTAGGCATCCACCATGTTGAAGTCCCTAACTGGTATGCCAACTTCCATCATGCCATCGGTAGGATGGATAAGCATCAGGAGGAACCGATGGAAACTCAAGATACCAGTGTTGTGGAAAATTTTATATTAATGTGTTGTCATAAGAGTCTCCCAGTGTCTGATCAACCACAGCCCGCTCTAATAGCTGACTGGGGCGGACCAACCCTGGTTGAGATCGCTCTTTGGGGATGTAGAGAAATGTTTGTGGGGTGGGGACATGTCCACCAGCTAAGGGCCCCTGTGCGATGCACAGAACGATCGTCTGGTGGGGATGTGTTCGCTCTGCAAAGACATTGTCGGTTTAACGAGTGTGCTCTCATGTTGCCCCTGTGTGCCTGATCAACACATTTGTGGCCCAATGAGTGTACACCTGCCGATAATCTCTCGTCCACAAAGACAGTAGAATAATCCCAGGTATACATTGTTCTCTGGAACAATGTATAATAAGGATTTCTATCAACGGAAATACGGGAGTCTTTTGGGTTCTGGTTGGAGACAGGGTTAATGTTTGAAAGCCATGTGGCTTCTAAAAACATACATGCACCCTGTCTCTGCTCAGACACACCCATAAGACTCCTGTAGTCATTGTTCATTGGTTGTTTTGTATTCTGTTGTTAAATCCTTATATGGTCACTTACATCCTGTGAGGTCACACCCTGTGAAGGAAACGAATGGCTGTTGGGGCCAGGGCTTCCTGTTTGTGATTGCTTTTGTGGTCTTTTGAATAAAGGAGGCAGCCAGAGCTGTAAAGGGCAGTCTTGCTGAGATGGGAATGTAAGAACCATGTGTTTTGTCTTGTTGGATGGCTGGGGCACACACCAGAGGATGGATACGATCAAAAGGTGAGATGTATTGCATTTATTTCATTAGACGAAATTGCTATTATGATTAGAAACAGGAGATTTGGCTGTGTGCTCTGCGTACAACCAAATTTCGATAACACCAGGTACCATAGGAGACAGTCCCCCTCGGGACCCAGACACCACACAATATCACGGAACCTGCAGAGAGACCTGAGTCCCACCACTCCACCCAGCTCCAGGAGAGCCTGGAGGCACCGCTAATCACCAGTTGGGTACCTCTCCACACACAGTCACAGTTTACTAAAGTTGGCTAGAATTTGCATTGGTCAATTTCATTATCCTCCTATGGTTTACACCTTACCCAGTTATGCTGTTTTGCAGTTTTTTTTTTTTCACGGTTTATTTTTTCAAAGTTTTTTTCATTCTGTGTACTAAATGATGGCTGTTTACACTATCAGTGTAGTCCTTTCATTTAGCCTGCCTCTGAATGCAGTCTACGCTAACAAAAGAAAGATCGCCTAACGCTTGGAGATCACAGGACTCGTGCACCCAGGCCAGTACTACAATACCCATAACTCATTGCAGCATCCAAGCTGTGCCTGATTGAAGAAAAATGATATTCAGCTCACTTCCTGCTCTACAGCCTGTCACGAGTGACAGAACACTCCGGAAACCGAACGCCCTAGACCCGACGACACACTAACAAGCAGCCCAGATTACGGCTAAAAGGAACTCACTACTGCTGTTTCACTAATCCCACAGCTACAACGTACTCCCAGACTTGATCATCGTAATACACCAGAGGCTCTAAATACACAAATCCAGGGGACTTCATCCAGACGCTTCCTCCTATAGGGACAAGCGAACATCCGTTCAGCTGCATTGTCCTCCTGCTCTCCTACACAGACACTGATGCCTCCATCCCTCCTACAAGCAAGCGCTGAGTGACTCTCTGAAATGATACAGAGTAATCACCAGACTCTCTATGCAAGTCTGCATCCAGGTAGTACTAATTACACGTTTTACAAGCCTATGAGTTCTACAAGCAAGCTACTAGACTCCGGTCCTATGATATAAAGACTCTTTCAGCATGTATCAGACCTGCTTAAATAAGGTGTGCCTATGGTTGATAGTATAATTGAATATCTTTTAATCATTGTAATGCTAGTTGAAACAACAAGTTAACACTTGATGGACTTGATGGACTTGTGTCTTTTTTCAAGCTCACCTATTATAACTGTAACTATGTATGTAACACTGTTAAAGGTTTACATTTTTCACCACAGATAATGGGTCTTAGACCTTAATACTGTCATAACTCCTACCCCTGACATGGACTCCCCACTATGACCTCAGTGGGGACCTCATCTCAGAAAGGTACACCACGACAGAAATAACAAAGTGACACTATTGCCGTTCCAGTACCCTAATTGAGGGCACTATGCACTCAGCATGCCTCCCCCAACCATCCACACGGTGGCACAATAATTGTTACCTATCGCAACAGTCTACAGTTAGTTCCACCTCCTCCCTTCCCCTGCCAGTTACCAAACACTCTTTATAGTGTGGTCTGGGTCAACCCCCAAAAAGCGGCGCATTACGGTGCAGGCATTCCGATAGGCGTACGTGCACCGCTTACATTCTGTACTTCCCCGATACTTACTGTCCTAGTAATTCATTAAACTACATGTCCCTCGCTGATACCCCACCCCACGACTCCCACCCCCTCCAATATGATGGACATACCAACCCTTCCTCAGCAAGCCAATCAATTATACCCACTTCCTTCCAACTTAAATTATGCTCACTAAATATCCGTGGACTCAATACTCCTAAGAAGAGGTCCCAGTTACTCTATACACTTCAGAAAACCAAAAACGCACATTGCCCTGATACAGGAAACCCACTTCAAATCTGACAATATCCCTATGCTCCATAACCATAACTTTCCAGCAGTATATCACGCTGCCAATGAGGTAGCTACATCTAAAGGGGTATCAATCCTGATCTAAAAAAATTGCCCTATCCAGGTCACTGACATACAAAGTGATAGTCTAGTTAGATTTCTCTTTCTCAAGGGAACACTTCAGAATAGACCAATCACCATCAAATCTCTATGCCCTGAATTCTCAACAAGTGTCCTTCTTTCGTAGGACCCTACAACAACTAACAGCTTTCCAATCGGAAACTCTTATTGTAGAGGGGATTTTAATTTTCCCCTGACACCTTCCCAAGACACTTCAAACGGTACCTCTTGTATAACATACAGAGCCCTTTGCACAATAAAAACCCAGTTCAGCAACCTAACCCTATACAACACATGGCGCACACTATACCCGAATGTGAGGGACTTCACTTTCTTCTCCCCACCATGTAACAAATATTCCAGGATTTACCATTTCTTCCTCTCCCAAAACGATATAACCTTCCTTACTGGTGCGACTATTGAACCCATGCTACTGTCGAACCATCATCCAATAACTATGACTTTGACACTCCTGTCGACTCACACCAAATCGGCAATCTGGCACCTGAACAACTCCCTTCTGATGGACCTAGAAAACACACACAATATCTCCAAATGCCTCTCCCAATACTTTGTGGAAAAATGTCTCGGAAGAAACCTCACCCACTGTCACTTGGGCTGCGCACAAATGCGTAATTAGAGGCAAACTTATATCCATAGCTGGTATAAGGAACAAACTCAGGAAAGCCAGCATTGAGGAACTGTCTGCACGGATACGTTCACTAGCCACCAAATGTTATGCTGATCTTCTAAAAGCTAGAGAAGAACTATTGGAAGAACTACAAAAGACACTGAAACATAAATGTGCACTTAGCCAAAAACTATTCTATGAATTTGGCAGTAAAACGGGCAAATTACTGGCCGGAGCCCTACAAATTAAAAAAGCGGCACATAACATCCACACCATTAGGACTCCATCGGGCAATGCCTAATGCCGTGTGCACATGACCAGACTTTTCGACAGAACTGGTCGGATGGAACAAATCCATCGGACAATTCGATCGTGTGTGGGCTTCATCTGACCTTTTCTGTCAAAAAATCTGACAGACTTTAGAAATAGAACATGTTTCAAATCTTTCCGACGGACTTGAGTCTGATCAAAAAATTAATTTGTCTGTATGCTAGTCCAACAGACAAAAAAGAACGCAAGGGCAGCTATTGGTATACTGGCTATGAACTTCCTTATTCTAGTCCAGTCGTACGTCATCACGTTCAAAACGATCAGACTTTGGTGTGATCGTGTGTAGGCAAGTCCATTTCATTGGAACTCCGTCGGAACTCCGTTGAAAAGTCCTTTGGTGTTCAGTCCGACGAAAAGTCCTGTCATGTGTACCCGGCATTTGTCACTCCGGAAGACATAGCGGACCAATTTGTCCGCTATTTCTCCAAACTGTACAACCTAAATCCAAAAACTACCGACCCCCTCCTCGACCGGGATAAGACTATGACTGACTTTCTATCTATATATAGCCCCCCTCCCCTCACAGAGGAAGAGGCATCAAATTAAGACCTTCCGATCTCAGCTGAAGAAACCCTGGTCGCACTGAAACAGCTAAAGACAGGAAAGAGCCCAGGCCCAGATGGACTGACGGTTAACTTTTACAAAGCCTTCCCTGACACTCTTATTCCCCATTTTGTCAAAGCATTCAACAACCTAGCCTCCTCTCCCCTCGCCAACAAAGACATCCTAGAGACCCACATCACATTAATCCCAAAACCAGGCAAAGACTCCACAATGGTCTCTAATGATCGTCCTATTTCCCTACTCAACGTAAACGTGAAACTATATGCCAAAATCCTGACAAACCGTCTACTTCCCCTACTCCCCAGACTGGACACTGTCGACCAAGTCGGCTTTATCCCTGGTAGGGAAGCCAGGGATAATACCATAAAAGCTATAAACATACAGCACTGGCTTACAACGACCCCCTTCCAGGGATTATTTTTATCGTTGGACACGGAGAAGGCATTCGACAGGGTGGCCTGGGACTACATGACAGTTACACTAAAAGCTCTGGGACTTCCTGCACGCTTGCTCTGAATGATACTTACCTTATACTCGTCCCCTACTGCCAGAATCAGAGTCAATGGCTGACTGTCAAGTGCCTTCTCCATAGCCAACGGTACCCGCCAGGGTTGTCCACTCTCTCCCCTTATCTTTGTTTTAACTATGGAACCTCTCCTTCGCAGACTAAGAGAGAACCCTGACATAAAAGGGATTAACGTCAAACACAAACAAATACAAACTCGCTGCATACGTGGACGACATCCTACTATTCCTCTCGGACCCCATAACTACTATTCCCAACCTCCTTAGAGACTTTGCCCTGTTTAAACAACTCTCCAACCTGCAGATCAATTTTGACAAATCAAAAGTCCTAAACATTACACTTCCGAATACCATAGTATCCCAATGCCAACATAATTTCCCTTTTGGTTGGGAACCACACGCACTAACATACCTGGGAACCAAACTTCCCACCAAACTGTCTGAACTCCACACCATGAACTTTCTACCTACCCTAGAGAAAAGCCAGGGAGACCTACACAGCTGGCACAAAGGCCCCTTCTCGTGGTTTGGCAGAGCCGGCATCTTGAAGATGAATGTCCTCCCCAGAATACTCTACCTCCTACAAGCCATACCCATCAAACTCCCCCCTTCCTACTTCACATCATACAAGAGAATGTGCAGAACCTTCATATGGTCCTCAAACACACCTAGATTGAGTTGGGACAGACTGACGCTCCCTAAGCGGAAAAGAGGGATAGGCCTCCCAGATATTCACAAATACTACTGAGCGAGCCAGCTCACAAGAACTGTGGACTTCCATGTACATTCAAATACCAAAGATTGGGTCCAAATTGAAAATGCCTTCGCTCAGACACCAGTCTCTCAACTTCCCTGGATTGCCCAGAAATCTACACCTAAAGAATACTCAGCACACCCGCGAATTGGTCCCACACTGCTCAGCTTTAGATTAGCATGCAAAACGCTCAATATGACTCCTTCTCCCAGGCCTGAGACCCCGCTGACCCAGAATCCTGACTTCCAGCCAGGTCTTTTCACACATAGTCCACGGGACCCCCCCCCCCCCCCAATTCATAGATTAGAGTCCAACGATTCTTTCAAAATGGGGCCCTCCTCTCATACTCTGCGATTTCCGCAGTTTTTTCAAAACACACAACCACTCGCCCAATGGGGTTGGGATCTCACCCCCCTCAAACATATATGGATTAGCTCGGAACCCCAGAGACACCTAATCTCAGTGATATATACATTACTCTTTTCTGACAACAACCCAAACACCAAGATAAACTGACTTGGAAACTGAACTAGCCACTGACCTTTCTGAAGAAGACTGGGAACGCATATACGAATATACACATACAGGGACCATCAACATTTCTGCACAGGAAAACAGATACAAACTCTACTCCAGATGGTACAGAATGCCCGATAAGATACACAAATACTTTCCTAGCATCCCCCCGATTTGCTGGAGATGCAACGCCGCTCATGGCTCATTACTCCATAATTCCTTTCTGAAAGGAAATCCACAAATTGATCATTAAAATCAGGACATACACCCCAGACTTCACCCCAGCACAGTACTTATTCCACCATACATCCCTATCGCCATATAGAAAATCCCTCACTTTACATCTTATCAACACTGCCACCCAGTGTATACCGATTCATTGGAGAAACACTGACCCACCTACAGTCTCCGACCATCTGGATCAACCGCATAGACAAAACGGCTGAAATGGAAAAACTCATCCACCAAGCCAAAGAAAACCCCACTAAATTCCAAAACACATGGGCCTGTTGGACACAGTATAGACACTCCACAGGTTCTAACGACACCCATACCAGTACTTGAACTCTCTTATACGGAAGGATAGTCAGACCCCTATTAGGTCACACAAGAAATCCGTCACCCCTGTCTCCCTCATTACCCCCCTATCACGCTCACCCTACTCACCACCATTTGCTATCCAGATTTATCACACTGGGACACCCAGTCTGGGAACCTTGCCACCCATCCTGCACAGGGTATTACACCATCACAACCTGCAAAAGACCTATCAACATTCACCCTTTCTGGGAAGAATTCCAATACACAGGGAACACTACCTGTCTACAGACAAACCACGTATGAGCTGATTATCTTATGCATTTCATTGGCCCCCGCCCATTCACAGATAGCTCCTGGTTGGGGTGAATGGGTAATGGGGTGGCCTGTTATGGTTTGACGCTACATTGCATGTTCTGCCCTATTGGTTCATAGCATACATGATGGCTCGGGCATCATAGCAGCTTTGGAAATAATGGGCCCTCACCCATAGACATTATTCCCCCCCACACAATTACAGATGTCCATCTGGACCCAATAACTCTAATTATAGTGTTTTAAGTACAAAAGTTGTGAGGTTGCATTCTTTCAATAAACATGTAATTCATATTACTGCTTTGTTGTACAATCTTGATTTCCTCAATCTGTAATTCTGTAACCCTGTTCTCAGTACCTCTGTTATTGTGAAAAATTCAATAAAAAGCTTAAAAAAAAAAAAAAAAAGATATTACCTTCACCATGCTTCACAGAGGGGGAACAGTTTTGGTAGTGATACGCTTTCTTTTTTGAAATAGTATTTCATGTTCTATTATACTGTCCTTTATTACATTCATTCATAGAATAGTGCTCTGTGGTCATTGTGACCATTTGAAAACTTTAGGAACAGTTGTTAAGTTGCTCTAGAAGTAGAACTATAAGCAAAACTTTTTTTTCCATTTTGAATAGAGTTAGGGAGGGTTATAACCCCTGTCATATATTTTTTTTTGCCATCTGTGTCCCATTGTGGAGATTTCCCTTCACTTCCTGTCTCATAGCCAAAGAGTAAGTGAGAGGAAATCCTTGCAAATTAAAGGAATTCCTTGGGGAACCCCAGGTCACCAGAACTAGTGTCTCCATTGGAAAATTCCCCCTCTATTACTTTTCTGGGGACAACCCAAAAATGTGAGATTTTCTATTACTTTCACTTTCAATGATAATGGTAAACAGGACAGATAGAGAGGGGGATCTCCCTAATCGGGGAACAGACAGTAATAAAAACTGACAAGCATTCTAATCCCTCTCCACTCTATCCAAAACTAAAAAAAAAGTTTGTCCTTTAGTTATACCTTAAGACATCTCTATGGGTCTTTTACTGACATCCTATATTTTTCTGTGAACTTTGCAGCAAATTTCCTGTATCTTCATTTTAACATCAAGGCCTTTAGATATGCTTTTGTGGCCCTTTTGTCTTCATGTATCTTTACAATTCTTCATCTAAAATCCTCTCCTATGTCCTTTGATTATGGCTTGAGTCACATGAACAGAACCTTCTTTAGTAGAATAGACTCTACCAGACATTGATTGGTCTTTTTAATTGGCCAGCACAGCATTAAGCCACACCTCCAGCTTCTCAATGATTGGGGTAATGGAGTCTAATTACTATCTAAGAGGTTCAGACATACCAAATGTTTTTCTATGAAGGACTTTGATTGCTTCAACTAGTTGATCAACAGTATATATGACCATGTAAAAAGCTATGAGTGATATTTTGTTCCTAGATTTTCTATTTATTTTTTTATTTGACCGCATTTTAGGAGTCACTCATACAGAAATCCAGGTAGCTCCATGGTTTTTTAGTTTTTTAATGTATATACAGTAAGTTCAAATTTCTGATCGGGGGGATTACTACTCAAAATTGTTTTTTTGTTTTTTTTCTTTTTACAATCAGATGAATTCAGAAGGCCTGGGTAGAATTTGGCCATTGGTAATACTGGTGGTCATTCCACTCCAAAGTCTTTTATCTTCTTCTTGTAATGCTCTGGTGTTTAGGCAGGGTTGCTCCTAAATTTACCTGCCAGGTGTAGCTACCTTGGCTAATTGTTAGGATTAATTGACTTCACTCTAATGCCCCGTACACACAGTCAGACATTGATCGGACATTCCGACAACAAAATCCATGGATTTTTTCCGACGGATGTTGGCTCAAACTTGTCTTGCATACACACGGTCACACAAAGTTGTCCGAAAATCCGATCGTTCTGAACGCGGTGACGTAAAACACGTACGTCGGGACTATAAACGGGGCAGTAGCCAATAGCTTTTGTCTCTTAATTTATTCTAAGCATGTGTTGCACTTTGTCCGTCGGATTTGTCTACACACGTTTGGAATTTAAAGGATCGGATTTTGTCGGAAAATTTTATAGCATGTTCTCAAACTTTGTGTGTCGGAAATTCTGATGGAAAAAGTCCGATGGAGCCCACACACGGTCAGAATTTCCGACAACAAGCTCCGATCGCACATATTCCGTCGGAAAGTCTGACTGTGTACAGTCTGTGTACAGGGCAATAGTCTGTAATTGCTGCACTCTCTTTTGTCGGTAGTTGGCCGGGTACCTGGTGGCATTAGATATGAGAAGGGCAGTGCAAGGTCAGATTATGGGTATATGGGGTATCCCAGCCAATGGGCAGGGGTTTTGGGGTTTTCTTAAATCCCTTGACCTGCTGGGAGAACCTATATATTCGGGTGGAGTCAGGTGATCAGTGTTCTGTGCCACCTTGACGGCTGTCTGGGTGGACATGTGTTGTATTGCCTGGGCTGCTAGGCCAGAGTCTGGGCCTAGCCCGGGCACATCTGGCTGCTGGGCTGTCTGAGGGCCTATCCAGAACCAAGAGAGCAGCGCAGGGTTGGGATTGTGGCTTGCAGTCCAGCCAGAGGTGACAGTTCTACCGGCCGGAGAACCTGTCGTGGTCAGAGGTAGAGGGGAAGCTGTCGTCATTAAGGGACCAACCACCTTATTACCGGGGACCACAGTGAATAGCTGAAGCAAGTACCGGAGCAGTATTCTCATCAACCAGGAACAGTGAAGAATCTGAAAACTTCAGCGGGTGTGAAGTCAGGGACCGAGCCTGCTGAGGTGATGCTTGCAGAGCAGTCTTGTGTGTCAAGCCAGGGACCGAGCAGGCCAGTGGGGTAAAGCTTGAGAGGTATCTTAAGTGCCAAGCTAGGGACCCAGCATAGAGGAGGGGGTGACGCTTGGGGAAGATACCACCGTGAAGATTGAAGGAGCTAAATAGATTCAGTGGCAGTGAATCATCTAGTCTAGTGAGAGAGACTGGGAGCTCAGTGGGCTGAAGAACTACAAGAAGTGATTGTAGTGGAAGTGAAGGAACTGTTACACCTTGTATTAGAAACTGTTAAAGACTGTTGCCATAGGAGACAGCATTCCTACACATGGAGAAGTGGTGTCTTGCTGGATGCCTTTCCCTGCATGGCTGTCTCCTTCTGTTGAAGTCTCAGATTCTGCCAATTAATCTTGCATCCTGCCCTAACCCTCTCTCACAAAGTTCTGTTAAGAGAACTAAAATCTTATTTGCATTCAAGAAGTGTCTGGTGCCCAAATAATCTAACACCTTTGCACCCGCTATGCCTCACAACCCACCATATACAGAAGGATGTCAGCTATCTCTGGCCCTGGAGGTTCTCATTAGACCTTCATCTAATCACCATGGAATGAGTCGGGGCGGATGTTGGATGTCTATGTACAGGATGGGGGGAGGGGGTTAGGATTTGTCTGGAGATGGGCTTTAGGGTAAAAACTAGTATGTTTCTTGTATAAGTTCTGGATCAGCTTCCCCAGTGTAACTCACCTTGTCTCCTTTCCATGATATTCGCTCTGGTTCTAGTGTAAGTTGCTGACCCTCTGAAAGGGACCCATCAAAGTGACCCACAATCATCCAATCAGTGATATTTCTATCATTAATTCTTATAATCCAATTTACAATTACCATTGGACTGGGCAGTTCTCCTTTATCATTAAAAATCATGACCTTGCCATTCGGATCCTTGTACTGGACTTCTTTTACATAGCGGGACAGCTTAAAAAATGACAGAAATGATTATAGGTAACAAGTATATAGAACGTTTAGTAATTTATTGATTATAGATTGTTTATCTAGTTATATCTCATTTACAGAATGCCATCAGGATGAGATGACCTGTTTGCTGAGCACTTAAAATCAGATACATTTTATTGGGACTATTTATAAACAATTTACTTTGTGAACGTTCCAGAGATAAATCAATGATTCTACCCCTTTACAATACACTGGCTCATCCTCATCTTGGATATACAGTTCAGTTTTGGTCACCAATCCTCAGGAAAGATGTCGATGAATTAGAAAGAGTTCAGCAAAGGGCAACAAAATGAACAAGGAGGACAGAGGATCTCCGCTATGAGGACTGATAGATTACAGGTATTCACTCCGGAGAAGAGGCACTTAAAGGGCAACTCCACTTTCATGAGAAAAAAATTAGCAAATAAAAAAATAATATAGCGTATACAAATATTGTAATTGATTGTTATTTAAAATGACCTTTTCTTTCAATCTGCAGCTCTGTAATGTTCTGTAAAATGCAATATGGCCACCTAGAGGTGTTCTATACACAGATGGTGTACAGAAAACCCCTCCCCCAGAAATATAATTTCCTGCCTGTGTTATTGGCTCACTGATTTTCCCAGGAGTAAAATACAAATCAGTCAAATACAAATCAGGTTTTGTGCATCCCTTGCAATAAAATTGTCATTTTTGGTGAGGAACTCCCAAAGGGAAATCATGTCTAAAGGGATGCAGACCCTCCCACTTTCCCAATTAAAGCCCTGCAGGTGCAGCAGCTGATTAACAATTATGTAGTGCACCCCCTAAGGAGCCACAAGTGTAAAGGGGTCCCCCACCCTGCACAGCCAGGCACACCGCATCTTCACAGAACACCTAAGTCCAGTCCAGTCCAGGGCTTTGTTTTAAATTGAATTGAGGAAAATAAACTGGGATAGGGATATTATGGGATGCCCACTTGTTCAAAGCAGTAGAACTCTTCAGAGACACAACTATATACAGTCTGTATATACACTTCTTCTCTACCTCCAGCGCAAATCTTGTTTGTAGAACTACAACTCCCAGGACCAGCTAGCACTGTTTGGATGATCTGACAAAGGCTCAGTCAGACGAGTAGCAAAAACTCTTTCCAGGCGGGGACCATGGGCCCCTTCTTTGTGTAGCAAATCCCTAGTGTCATCCTAATATTGTGGCTACTGATCACAGCACCACCTCTTCAGGCACTGCCAGTCCACCTGGCTGCAGCTGCCCCTTTCTCCAGCCCTCCTGGCCAAGACTCCACAGTCCTCCCAGACTGACTCTGCATCCATCCCAGACTGCTCTCTCCCAGTCCTCTCAGGCATGCCTCTCAGTCCTCTCCAATTGTAACACTCACCCACCCACCTGACTGTCTTCCTCCCTGGAGATTTGCCGTGTTCCCCTGCTGTCTTTCACTTGCTTCCGTGCCTCTGGTCAGTACACCCCTGTGTGTTGTGAAGAGGGTCCCTTTCAAACATAAGCCCAGGCCCGAGGTCACCCCCCCAGACTAGGGGGCACCCTCAAGGGCCACCGAAAGGCCAAAAATTTAATCTCCAGCTTCAACCCGAACTTCTCTGCCCCAGCTGGGCTGACCCAGGGTATTTGAGGAGACCTGCCCCCTGCCAACCCATCTGTTGGGGGTTGGTCAGGGCCCTCATGAATACTCCAGGCAGCTTCTCCTCACCTCCACTCCCATTATTCTAGAATCTTCTGCTAGTTTCTAGAAGTAGGGAGAGGCTGCCAGCCAAACCTGAACAATTTTCCTACCCAACAAAAATCCTACTCTAGCACACTAGAGGGAGCTACAATTATTAAACCGCTCTCATTCACATTCACCCAGTACATGGACATAGAGAAACAAACAGCTATTTCTTTAGAGTAACAAAAGATAGGAATCTGCAAAAAAAGTTTGGTAAAATCCATGTAATGTACATAGATCAGCCAGAGGGAAGGGTTTTTTTCTCAACAAAAGTGGAGTTACTCTTTAAGAGAAGACATGATTACAACGTACAAATATATTTAAAAGTGATTTCAGTAACTGTGATAAACTGTTTACTGTAAGGTCCCCGAAGAGGACATGTGGTCATGATTTGAGGTTAGAAGAAAGGAGGCTTAACCTTAGATTGTGGAAAGGGATCTTTACTGCTAGAGACGTAAAAATGTGCAATTCCCTTCCCTAGGAAGTGGTACAAGCTGAGAGTGCTGACAACTTCAAAACCCTTTTAGATGTCTTCCTCAGAAAGCAGAATATATGAGGCTATGGGAACTTTCAAAGAATAAAATATACACACACAGGATGAAATGGATGGACCTGTGTCTTTTTCTCAATCTTTTAAACCATATAAACTATGAATGTCTTAAAATGTGTGCAAGCATAATGAATAATACCATAATGTTTGTAATATGTGTGCAATGGTATCTTTGTTGCTTTTCACCGAATGTGACATTGTGGCGAATGTAACATTCTCTAACATTTGATAAAAATAGCCATGAGAACATTTGACCATGAAAGTTACCATTCATCAATAGAGAAAATGGCCTAACATTATAGTCTAAGAACATTGGACCAGCAGAGGAAATAATATGAGGAAGACCTTCAGTCAGGATGAGACAATGATCTGGTATAAACATTGGCTGTTTGGGCATTCAGACAAGTGGCCACACTTTTTCCCATCCAACCTTCTTTTGGATTGAAGTCGATAATCTCAAATAGAAACAATATTTCTACAGCTTCTATATATGCCAACCTCCTGCTGTCAGTGATTCCTAAGGAAGTAGTGTATGCTTGCACCCGAGGTATCCCTAGGAACTATTGACATCACTGGAAATCCCGGCCACATAAGAAAAGTAGTGGGAATAGTAGTGAAATCACTGCCAAATTAGGGTCACTGGCCGTATTTAAGCATTTTTAATTTACAAGAAAATAGCCACTGTGATTCTGCTAAGCCAACCTACCAACAGACCCCCACAATCATCGACCAGGGTTGTGGGGAAGAGGCTCTTGTACTTATCAACAAGACATTGCCCTCATGTTGAAGGCATGTGGCCTGATATGGTTCGGGGGGAGGTGCCTGCTCATCCCTCCCCTTTCCTGGTTCACCAGGCTGCACGCTCAGAATAAGGGTTTGGTTTGGATTCTTACTGAGACCTTCCACGTTTTTTGTTTTGTTTTGTTGAGTTCTGTCTTAAAATCAGAAAAAAAGTTTAAATTGTCATCAAATTACATTTCACTGTCAGCTTCTCAAAAAAAAAAAAAAACAGAAACTTTCAGCACTTGAAACAAAAAATGGAAAATGGGAGTCCCGCCTAATGAGACGAATGAGTATCGGGGGTGTAATCAATATATTATATGGAAAAAAATAGAAAAATGGAGCTCTGATGAAGTTCCATGAAGTAAGGGAACGAAACATGTAAGCTTTCTTATGCTGGGAGAGCACCTCCGTCATGCACCCCCCAGCTCATACCAGTTTGAGGAAATTGGGGTACTGAACTGCTACCTGATCATTTATATTTGGAAGCGATCAAACACATTCATTTCTCAGATGAGCCGCCATGGATTAAACCAGCAACAGGTGTCATGTAATAGATAACAACCCCGCTGATCAGTCAAACATCAGAGGGGTAGATTCACCTATGCCTTGCTCCTTGTGTGGATGCATTGGAACATCATTTGGACATACACATCATACAGACATGCACCAAGACCGCTCTTTGACCGATCATTTTACATCATTTTACACTGGAGGCATATCCGCATGATCAACTATGAGTGAGTAAACCTGGCTGTCATTGTATTATACTCTATCTGCTACTTATAACTGGAGGACACACAGCAATCAGCTGTTCACTGAAATAATATATTTATACAGCACTTATCCTTCAACTTTGAGGATACACATGTATGTTGCAGATACCCTGGTATATAGCCATTTTGTATGTCATACATCTATGTTCCAACTTTATGGCATTTATCTTCTAAATCCAGCGGTGAACTTATAAATATTGAACAGGTCACACACAGGATGAGAATAATGGGACTGACACTTATTTGAGGAAGTATTGACTCTTCCCACCCTCTATCTATTATCCAACATTGGACTAACACCTTGTCCTGATTTCATCACCATTTTTTTGACTGACTGACTGCAGGTTTTGGCTAGCCACTAAGATATTCGTTTATGGAAACAACGTGAATTATTTTTGCATTGGCGAAATCACGCTGCTCCTTCAGGAATTTCACAGTTTAGCCTCCACCCGTTGGTAGCTGGGGGTATTACAGGTGTCTTAGAGGGTGCTATATATTGGGGAAGGGAGGGCTCTACAATTGTGGGCTCCCCCACTTATTCATGTAGGATCAAGTTGTTTACAGGGAGGGTCTGATAGTTTGGTGGGGTCCCACTGTTTTGGGTATACCCACCACATCTATCTTTTAAGGGGTGGTTGTGAATATCTTTGTATTTTGCTTATTATAGCTAATAAATTATTGTGTAGTTTACTCTTTAGGGTGTGTTTTGGGTCATTCAGTTTTTTATTTTTCTATTTTTTTCCAACTTTCAGCACTTTCTGAACATGATGGAGATGCACCCCTTTAAAGGTAAGATTAGGATACCCCCTCCCCCGCATGTTATTTAAAGGAATTTTTAATTTTTTTTTTTCAATCCTCTTTATTACAAATTTTGTACAAATTAATCCACATAATTTAACAATATTATTTTCTTATACATTTCTTCATATATTTCAATTACATTTACATTCTCTCCTACCAATCACACCATTCTCTCTCCTCCACTCTCTCCATGGTCACTCTATACTTCATTTTCAGGTGTTCCTACATCCAATGTAACACATGATCTATTCCACTTTGCCCATATATTCTCATATCTCTGCAGATTACCCCTTTGTTCATACATTATTCTTTCATATGGTAAAACCTGATTTACTGCTCTCACCCACTGGGTCACTGTCGGTGGGTTCGGCTGAATCCATTTCTCTACTATTTGTTTTCTTGCGAGAAATAATACTTCCTGCAGGAACATCCTATTATATTTACTATTACCTCTCTTCTCCCTTCTTATTCCCAACAAACAGAGTTCAATTGTGGCCATAATTGGTTCATTTAGCACTTTTCCTATTTTCCTGATCACCTGTTGCCAGTATCTTTCTATGTTGACACAGTGCCACATTATGTGGAGGAAGTCCGTCCCTTCTTGCCCACATTTTGTGCACTTTGATTCACTCATTGTCCCCATTTTATACAACCTATTCGGGGCCAAATAAGTCTGATATACAATATTTAACTGAATTATCCTGTTATTCATTGCTGGGGATACTTTCAAATGGGAGGAGCATACTTCGTCCCATTCCTGGTCACTCATATCTGGTATAGCTACTTGCCATTTACTCCTTATTTCCATTGGTTCCCCCCCTATTTTACTCTGCAACAGATGTGAATAAAGTTTGGCTACTAACCCCTTTGGTCCCTGTGATCTCAAAATGCCTATAAGAGGATATTTAGATACTTTTAATTCCTTTCCTCTAAACTGTATCTGTAGCACTTGTCTAAGCTGAAGGTATCTAAAAAACTGTTTACTTGATAAATTATATAGCTTACATAACTTTTCGTATGGTACTATTATGTTTCTTTCATACACCTGTCCAATGCTTATCACCTCTTTCTGTTTCCAGAATTTACTACCCTCAATTTTTTCCAGATGCTCAAATGCTGGATTATTCCACAAAACAGTCTCTGGTGGGATATCAAAGAAGCCCGTTAGCCTCCTTGCCTCCCCCCAGACTACTCCAGCTAATTTTAGCAGGGGAATTCTTACTCCCACCCTCCTCAGATCTTTTATCTCTAGTCCTACCATGAGGTTTTCTACTTGCATCTTACTTAGTAAGTACTCCTCAATTCTTGTTTTTTTCTCCTGTCCTACCCAGGATCTCAGATGCTTCAGTTGCCCAGCCAGATAATATAAATATAAGTCTGGCAGGGCCAACCCTGCTGCATTTTTAGGTCTTTGTAGCTTTTTAAGTTTTAATTTGCTTCTACCATATGCCCAAATGAATCTGGTTATCTGTGAGTTCAGGTCTTTAAATATCTGTTTTGGTATTTTTACCGGGAAGTGTGCAAAAAGATACAGGCACTTAGGCAATATAATAGATTTAATCAGCTGGATTCTACCTGCCATTGATATTGGCAATTTTATCCATATTGGCAGTTTTCTCTTAACAAATTCTACCAGGGTGATTATATTAACTTTCAGGGCTTCCTCAGGATCTAACGTAATATTTATTCCTAAGTATTTAAATGCTTCGACTATTTTTAATGGGGTCTGGGCTCTCATTACATTTCCTGTTCCAAGCAGCATCAGTGCAGATTTCTGCCAATTTATTTTGAGTCCTGAAAATATCCCGTATGTTTCCATTATTTTCATCGCCTCCTGCAATGAGGTATACCCGTCCCCCATGTATAGTATGATATCATCGGCATATAAACCTATATGTTCTACTTTTTCCCCCACTTTATTCCCTTTATACTTTTTTGATTGCCTAAATCTATTTGCCAATGCTTCAATTACCAAGGCAAATAACTGGGGGGACAATGGGCACCCCTGTCTCATTCCCCTATATAATTTTATTGTAGCAGATAGTGTCCCATTTATTAGTAGGCTTGAACATGGTTGTTTGTAAATTATTTTTACCCATTTTCTAAATTTTTCCCCAAATCCATTTTTTTCAATACTGTCTGTAAGAATTCCCATTCTATGAAGTTAAATGCCCTGGCCGTATCCAGCGAGGCCAATGCACTTGACTCCGGAACAAACTCCCTCATCTGTACCATAAATTGGGTTTTTCTAATATTGATTGATGTAGACTTCCCTGGCATAAATCCTGTTTGATCATCTGTCACAATGGACAAGATTACTTCATTAAGCCGTTTGGCGAGTATTTTTGCCAAGATTTTGTAATCTTCAATAATGATATTGGTCTATATGACGCACATTCAGTTCTATCTTTATCAGGTTTAGGTATCAATATAACTGTTGCCTCATACATAGTGGGTGACATTTCTCCCTGAAGGAATATCTCTCTATACATCTTGGTTAGAGCTGGTACCATAATCTCCACATATCGCTGGTACAATTCCAGCGGTATGCCATCCGGTCCTGGAGATTTACCCTTCCCCAGAGAGAAGATGGCTTCTCTTACTTCCCCTTCCTCTATATCCCTCTCCAGCTCCCCCTTTTGTTCTTCTGTTAATTTAAGGAAGTTTAAATCACCCAAATATTCCTCTATCTCCTCTCCTGTATGGAACAATGTTGATGTATACATACTGATATAATATTTTTGAAAGCTCATGAGTATCTCCTCTAGTGTGTTTACCATCTCCCCTTTCTCATTTCTCACTTCTGAAATCGCCAAAGATGGAGTCTGTTGTTTTATCAAAAAGTTCAGTATCCTATTAGCTTGATGACCTTGCTCAAAATTTTTTTGATTTTGCTGGAACTTCTTACGTTTAGCATTAATTATTAGTTGGTTCTTATACTGGCGCGCTAATCCCGCCCATCTTATCTGATTTATGTTTGAAGGTTTGGTTATAAACTCAGTTTCTGCTTGTGCACACTCCTGCTCCAATTCCTCTTCCTGTCTATTGGCTCGCTTTATATATGATATTGTGGATCTTGTTATACCTCTTATATATGCCTTAAAGCTATCCCACGCCATGCCCCCCAATTTCCTATCTCCATGAGCCTCCAAATACATTTCCAGTTGCTCCGGTATTCTGTCATTTGAACCTATCTGGGTTAACCATTGAGACTGAATCCTATAGCCCGGGCATCTTCCTCTATGCCCTATTTTTAGCTCAAAGGTCAACCCAGAGTGGTCAGACACTCCCTTAGGCCTATAAGTGACAGCTTGTAGTATTGGGAGCAACTTCTCATTCCCCATAGCCAGGTCTATTCTAGACATGCAGCCTCTTCCTGGTGCATGCCACGAACAAGCCCTAGTTCCTGGGTTTCTAAACCTCCAAAGATCAATCCATCCAACTTCTTTTATAAATTTTTCCAGTATCCTGGACCCTATTGTTCCTCTTGAAGTATTCCTCCCAAACCTATCCACCTTTGGGTTTAAACACATATTGAAATCTCCCATGCACACAACATATGCCTCTAGATACTCTGACATGAATAACATTGCTTCCTTCAATACTGCCATTGTAGCAGGTGGAGGATTATATATTCCCATAATTACAAATGGCTGTGAATGCATCAGGGCAAAGACACAGACATATCTCCCCTCCGGTTCCCTCCTTACCCTGATGCACTCCCATGTCACCGCTCGGTGCACCATCAGGGAAACCCCTCTTGAATATGTTGTGTGACATGAATGGCTCGCCCACTGTATCCAAGGCTTTTTTAAGCAATCCAGTCTTTCTTTAGTCATATGTGTTTCTTGCATGCAAATTATTTTGGCTTGCACCTTACTAATTTCTGTAAACACCTGCGTTCGTTTTAATTGCATACCCATACCTCTAATGTTCCATGACAAAAAAGTATATTGATTACTCTTATTACTCGTATTTATTATTTGTTTTGTTTTATTTTACCCTCCTTTTCACCAGAGTTCCTACTTCTCGTTCTTTCCCCCGTGACCTTCCCCTTACCTACATACTCCTCCCTCCTACCCCATTCATTCATCCACTCATCCCCATTCACCCAATAAAAATTTTTTAGGGCATTACCAACATAGTGCATTTTGCCCTTATATAGGTAATTCGTATCGATTTCAGCCTATCTACTCCTCGACCCCCCCCTATTCTTCTTTTAGGAGGAGTTTGAGGTCAGGGGGAGGAAGAAGAAGCTGCACAAAAAAAAAGACAAACAAAAAAAAAGGAAAAAAAAAACACCACGTCCTCCATTTATTTGCTCTCCCTTATCTCTTCCCATTTATGTGATTATTCCCTATACCCCTCCTGCCCGCTACTATTTACTTCCCTATATCTCTTGTGTTTGACTTTATATCCTCGCGTGCCATCCATCTTCCCTTTTAATCCCCCTCTTGTGTTACTCTTGTCCCTCCACCTCTCCCCCCACCCCTTACACCCCCCTAATCATAACCTATTCCCCCCTCCCCCCACTATCCCCCCTACACTCCCTCTTCCTGTGTTGTATATATTTGTGTTCATACTTTTATTCCTTAATGGGTTCTTTAATCTCTGCTTAATCTTTAATGTGCCTACCTCCTCTCCCGCCTCCTCCTTCCCCCTCCTTCTCACTCCACTCCTGTGTTCACTTATCCTTTAATTTCATTTATCCCTTGCTGCAGCCGTGCTCCCAAAAAAGCAAAAACTCAAACAAAAACAAAAAAAACAAAAAAATAAAAAATAAATAAATAAAATTTTCCTTCCCCTTTCCCTTTTCCCTTTTTCCCTCTTAAAAAGACCACTGCAAATCAAATCTCCCTCCACCCACCAAAGACGAGGAATGAGGGGGAGAGAAAAAAAAAAAAAACTCCCCTTCCATTCATAAAAAAAAAAATCCCCTTCCATTCAAAAAAAAAAAAAAAAAAAAAAAAGCTCTTCATATATCCAAAAAAAAACAAAAAGAAAAAAACACAGCGCCTCCTACCCCTTCTCCCTTCCTCTCCTCCCTCCCATGATCAAAATTACAATCATAGACCCCCTTAGCGTCTATACTTTTTTGGGGGGTTTCCCCCAGCCCCTATTTTCCCTTCTTTTAGTGAGGTAATGGTTTGACAGTACGCATCCAGTCTTTTGCTTGTTCCGCTGTACTGAAATACATAGTCTTTCCTCCTTCCTCCACTCTCAACCGCGCTGGGTACGCCATAGAATATTCAATTCCTGCCTCACTCATTCTCCGTTTTACCTCATAAAAAGTGGCCCTTTGCTTTTGTAATTCTAGGGAGAAGTCCGGGAATATTGACACTTTACTATTCTCAAAGTGAATCTCTCCCTTTTGTCTTGCTTTCCTCAAAATCGCATCTCTGTCTCTGCAATTCAATAGTCGCGCCAGCAAAGGTCTAGGAGGGAGCCCTGGCTTTGGTACTGCTGCCGGCACCCTGTGTGCTCTTTCCACTGCAAATGCTGTTGAGAACTCCATATCTGGAAATACATTTTTCAACCATTTTTCTATAAAGTCCCCAGGGTTAAACCCCTCCGCTTCCTCTGGTAAACCGACTATTCTTAAGTTGTTGTGGCGCATGCGATCCTCAAAATCGTCTGTTTTTTGTTGCCATGTAGCAATCTGCTTCTCTGCTGATAATATTTTTTTGGGCATAGGGTTAACTGCATCTTCCAATATAGATATCATATTTTACACTTCTGCCATCCTATCTCTCATACTCTGCATGTCATGTCTGATCAGTCCTATGTCATTTTTAATTTCATCCATTTTACCTGTCAGCGCTGCATTGCTTGAGTGGATGGCCTCCATTAACTGAGCATTCATCTGCTCCAGTGTCAGCTTAGGCTGCTTCTCCCGCTTCTCTGCCTTCTCAGGCTGCGGCTGGGGTGTGCTAGGCTTCTGGATCTCCAGAGCTGATGTTCCGCCGCTCCGTGTCTGTGGAGGGCTTCGCCCACCGTCTTGCTTGTCAGATCATGCAAATTCCTTAAGGCGATCCACCGCCGTCTGTTTGCTGCTCATGTTGCCACCAGGGGTGTCCGTTTGCCGGGTTAAAAGTCTCGGTAGCAGGGACTACACAGGATCCTGACGGAGGCTCAGAAGGCTGATCTCGGAGCTCCCGCTGATCACATCCACCTGTGTCAGTGGAAGTCACGCCCTTCTCGTCTTGAGGAATTTTTAATTTTTACTGTTTCATTTTAGGCATTTTTTTAAAATCACTGCTCCTGGTCAAGTGGAATTTTTAAAAATGTTTTTGTATTGGTAAATGTTCCCCAGGGCAGTGCCCACCCATCATGCTATTTTTACATCTCTTTGCCTAGTAGCCTAGAAAATTTGCATTTTTAATTTGTTAGCCGAACAACGCTTAAACAGAACCCAAAGACATGTAGTTCTGACAGCACCGCTCCAAGCCTACTGTGTGTAAAGTCCAATCAGCTTCCACCTCTGCTACAGGTGCTAGTCCCAAAAGGAGCAGATCCCTTTTATTACCACTGCTAAATGTGACAGCTTCCTCCTGGTTGTTAGGGAACTGGTACCTGTTGGCATCCTAACAACCAGTAACTCATCCCCTTCCAGCGTATTCAGCTGCCAGACAGGGATTCCAGGGATTTCTGACTGACAGGTAATTAGTAACATATAGCAGGGATAAATAATATGCCTTAGAATCCCCCCAAAATTTATACCATTTATACCAGGCCCTTTAGTCCTGGCATGAATCTTAAGTGGAACCCCACAAAAAAAGAATGCGGTCTCCTCAAAATTTTACACCAGACCCTTATCCAAGCATGCACCCTGGGTGACTAGGATGAGGGGGGTTGGACAGCTGTCTGCCCCATTCTGAACCATACCAAGCCACATGCCCTTAACATGGGGGTATCTTCCCAGGGGGACCACTTGCCCACAATCATGGCCCGGTAGTTGTGGGAGTCTGTGGTTGGAGGCTTATCTGGCTCTTGAAGACCCTTTAAATATAAGGGGGAAATGTTATCTTCAAAAAAGCTAAAGTATAGTTGCAAGTTTTTACATGTTTGTGCTTGAGGTTTATTGTTGAAAAATATAAAGTAATACACTTGGGGGCTAAAAAAAATATGAACACAAGTTACTCATTAGCGAGGGAACCCCAGGGGGAATTGGGGATGGAAAAGGATCTTGAGATTCTTGTAGACCACAGGCTCAGCAATAGCATGCAATGCCAAGGTGCAGCAAGCAAGGCCAACAGACTATTTGCATGCATTAAAAAGGGTATCTACTCAAGAGATAAGACATCAATTCTACCACTTTACAAAACTCTGGTTCAGCCACATCTGAAGTATGCTGTCTAGTTCTGGTCACCAGTCCTCAGGAAGGATGTGCTGGAACTGTAGAGAGTCCAGAGAAGGGCAACAAAGCCAATAAGGGGGCCAAAGGACCTCAGTTATGAAGAATGACTACAAATATTAAACCTATTCTCCCCGGAGAAGCAGTTATGAGCAAATATGATCACAATATGCCAATTTTTAAATGGTGATTCTAACATAGAGAGTAAACTATTCAGTCTCAGGTTTCTTAAGAAGATATGCAGCCGCTCAAAGAAGTTGCTTGAGAAGCAGTTTAACCTTAAACTCTATAAGGGGTTCTTTACTGTTTGATTGGTAAGGATGTGGATGTGGACATCTTCGTGAATGCAATATACAGGGGTATGGTAGTGGCATAAACACACACACAGAGGTTGAACTGGATGGACTGGTGTCTTCATTCAACCTTATCAAATATGTAACTATGTACCTATGTTTATGTGTCTGTATAAGACTGGTTTGTGCAAAACAATTAAAACATATTTTTGGGGTACAAAGTACAGTAAGTAGGCTCAGGTCCTATATAGCAATCGGGTTGATTTACTAAAACTGGAGAGTGCAAATTCTGGTACAGCTCAGCACAGAAACCAATCAGCTTCCAGGTTTTTTGTCAAAGCTTAATTGAACAAGCTAGAGATAGAAGCTGATTGGCTACTGTGCACAGCTGCACCAGATTTTGCACTCTCTAGTTTTAGTAAATCAACCCCATTGTCTCTTTAAAACACAGTTGGCAGTGGAAAGTTATGTGTATTGAATCATTGTGTCCCTCTGGGTGCTCCAGGTCCTTCACAATACCAGCAATCACCTGGCTTTCTAGAACAGAATGTGGATCATTTGGGGTGTATTGTCCTGTCATTTTAGAGCCTCAAGAAATGAGTCCATCAGTACATCAGGACTGATCAATTTTCAGATCTATATCCCATAGTGTGTAGACATTCACACAGACTAAATAATATACACTGATTTGGGTAATTTTTACCCAAGAAATGTAGCAGAATACGTGTTGGTCTAAATTTATGAAGAAATATTATTTTATTTGCAAAATTTTATAATCAACATTTTTAACCAGAATGGATTTTTCTCATTTATATTGCAAAACTTAAAAACTTGGCGGTGATTAAATCCTACCAAAATAAATACAATTTCATTTGGGTACATTGTTGGATGACTGAGTAATTATCATTCAAAGTGTCACAGTGCTGAAAACTGAAAATGGCCTGGGCCAGAAAAAGTGGTGGTGGTGGTGGTGGTGGTGGGGGGTTTCGGGGAAGACTATTCTTGAGGTGGTTAAAAACGGAATAACTAATGCCTTGTACACACGGTCAGACTTTCTGGGAAGCTAGGTCCGACGTACTTGCTGCCAGACTTCCGGCGGACTACCGGCGGACTTTCTGAATGGATAGACTTGCCTACACACGACCGGACTTTCCGGAATCTGGTCTTCCCAACGGACTTCCGCCGGACTTTCAGAATGAACGGACTTGCCCACACACGGACAAGTCCGTTCATTTTGAACGTGACTCGGGTACGACGGGACTAGAAAAGGAAGTCAATCTCACCGCTTTTATCGGCGATATTGACACCTTGCGAGCCCCGTCGCGGGGCATCCCAGGCCCTTAGGTCTGGTATGGATTTTAAGGGGAACCCCCTACTCTGAAAAAACGGCGTGGGGTCCCCCCCAAAATCCATACCAGACCCCAATCCGAGCACTCAGCCCGGCCGGGCAGGAAAGGGGGTGGGGACGAGCGAGCACCACCCCCCCCTGAACAGTACCAGGCTGCATGCCCTCAACATGGGGGGGTGGGTGCTTTGGGGGAGGGGGGCGCCCTGCGGGGCCCCCCGCCACAAAGAACCTTGTCCCCATGTTGATGAGGACAGAGGCCTCTTCCCGACAACCCTGGCCATTGTTTGTCGGGGTCTGTGGGCGGGGGGCTTATTGGAATCCGGGAGCCCCCTTTAAAAAGAGGGCCCCCAGATCCCGGCCCCCCCACCCTATGTGAATGAGTATGGGGTACATGGTACCCCTACCCATTTACCTAGGGAAAAGTGTCAATAATAAAACACACTACACAGGTTTTTAAAGTAATTTATTAGACAGCTCCGGGGGGGTCTTCTTCTGGCTTGGAGGGTCTTCTTCCAACTTCGGGGGTCCCTCCAGTTCCTCTTCTCCCGGCGTCCGGTTGGTTCTTCTCCGCTCTCTCTGGCCTCTTCTCCCGGTGTTCCAGTTCTTCTGCCGGCTCCTCCGCTATCTTCATGCTGCTGTTTTGCTAGCGGAGGCCCGGACTTCTGGCACCCCTAAAACGTCACAGTCCCAGCATGCCCAGGGACTGTGACGGCATAAGGGGGCGGGGTCTCCGCCTATATAAGTCACATCGGAGCGCTCAGAGAGCATTCCAGCCAGAGAGAGCATTGTGTCAACATCGGAAGAAGAGAAGAGTCCGGCGGAGTTACGACGTAAAGATTTGAAGCAGGCTTCAAATCTAAAGTATGTCGGATTTCCGACCGAAACGGTCCATCGGAAGTCCGATGTAGACCACACACGGTCGGATTGTCCATCAGATTTCGTCCAGCGGCGTCCATCGGACAAGTCCGGTCGAAAAGTCCAACCGCGTGTACGCCCCATAATAGAAAAAAAAAGTAAACCAAAACAGAGCACCACTCCTGGTCAGATCCCTCAAGAGGACTTCAACCCCCCCCTCCCAATGTGCTCAGAATTAATATATCATCTTGACTTTTTAAAGTTTAGCCCTAAAAACTTATAGATACTTTGCTGTGTGTAACTTCAGGAAATCAGTGCCAGAAATATTTCCTGTATAACTAGAGTCAGACAACTCTGATATGAAAGCATTTGAACAGCCACAGAACTAGCATTCTATTATTCTCCAAGGAGAGTTCAGCAATGGCAGCCTCTATTAGGAAGACCAGTGAATGTCTGTTTGTTGATCTCCCCTATCTATTAAGAACCCAGAAGTGATCAGTAAAATGTCACTTTGGGGTTCTGCTGTGACTGGGAAGAAGCTAATGGAGTGTAATCTGAACTCTATTCATTTAATGGAGGGCAGGGGAGACATCAGAGGTCTCATTAAAGTGAACCTGTCCCCAAAAAAGTATCACATAGGGGACTTATATCCTCGTATGATAAAAAATAAAGCGTAAGAAAATAAAGTTAATTCCCAGCAAAATACATAAATATGAACCCCCCCCACCCCCACATATTATTATTATTTCAGGTACTTATATAGTGCTGTCAATTTATGCAGTGCTTTACATATATATTATACATTTACATTAGTCTCTACCCTCAAGGAGCTTACAATCTAAGGTCCCTAACTCACATTCATATAGTAGGGCCAATTTAGACAGAATCCAATTAACCTACCAACATGTCTTTGGAGTGTGGGAGGAAACCGGAGTACCCGGAGGAAACCCACACAGGCACAGGGAGAACATGCAAACTCCAGGCAGGTGGTGTTGTGGTTGAGATTTGAACCAGTGAACCTTTTTACTGCTGGGTGAATGTGCCAACCACTACACCACTGTGCTGCCCTATACTTACATGAATATACAAAAATAAACACAGATGGCAGGGGCGCCTGCACACTATCAACATGCATGCTGGAGTGATAATAATCATTTTAGGCCATTTATCTGTTATCTGTTTATCTATTCTCAGATTCTTATAAATAAATGACATGGCTGTGTGGGTGGAGATGATTTTAAATGTGGATGCAGTTTTGGGAGAGAGGAACCCCCTACCCACTGGTACAGGGGGTGAGGGAACATGTTACACCCTAAATACTGATGTGCCATGTAACATGTTCCAAAAGGTGAACTTAGTCTTTAAAGCATTATCTATGGAAAAGTGAAGCTACTAAAGTTTGTCACCATTTCTGAGGTGCCGGTCATTTTAAGACTTGACATACTGACTATCTATGTATTCAGTGCAACCTCATCTTTTATATTTTACCAAATAATTGGGTAATATATTACATTTGTATGCCCTAAAATGAACTTAGTGTATCTTTTACTGAAAACAAAAGATTACATTTGGTAAACCATTGCACTAATATCATGTGACAGAAAAAGATGATACAGCAAGCATTGTTTCTCCAGGGTCTCTGCTTTCAGAAAATATACTGTATACTGTTTGGGGGTTTTATATAATCTTCAGGTCTAAAATGATTTTTTAACATGGGTGCAAAAATAAAAAAACAGCTCCAGAAGTGAAAGGGTTAAACACCTCTAAACTAAACATGAACCTAAACTGGGTGTAATTTTTGTCTGGGCACATTGTGTTCCAGTACTGAACTGACCGAGTATAAAAAGATACGAGTAAACTTTCATTGGACGCTCTCACCTTATACTTTAGTGTGTGTGGATTTATTTCAGATTTTTTGTTATTTATTTTAAAAGAGAAATCCATGTCATGTAATGCTTGAGCCAAAATGTAGACTGAGATAAACACTCTATAGGATGTTTTTTCATCAGGAAAATATAAATCAAGTGGAAGTGTCTCCAAACTGCAGTTCCTAAGAGGAC
The DNA here is from genome assembly GCF_042186555.1 of Aquarana catesbeiana. Lineage (NCBI taxonomy): Eukaryota > Metazoa > Chordata > Amphibia > Anura > Ranidae > Aquarana > Aquarana catesbeiana. The sequence goes on along the minus strand of NW_027362651.1, from coordinate 869,204 downwards.
GTCTAAATGTGAGTGGAATAAGGAAATTTTTCATTTGGTTTTTTGAAAAACATCTATATTCAGTTATGAGAATATCCTCCATCAGGGGGTCATTTGGGCGGCTGGATGGATAAATACTATAAAAATATCCCAGCAATTCCTTTATATAGAGATGGGGGAACGTAAACACCAAGCTGCAGTTACTGATATTAAAAAACACTTCACTCATTGACCAAGAATCTGGTAGAATGAATGTCTTCTCTGTGTAATAAGGGACATTATTATACAAAAACTTGTAAAAAGTCCTACTAGCTGAGCCACAGATAATAAGAACTTCCGAAGTTGAGGTCTGCAGCTCCATAGGAATTTTATCATGATTCTTTATAGACACCAGAATCTTGAATTCAATACAAATTCCATGATTAGATAAATGTTTGCTGAGTTGTCGGATCTCCCTCTCTCCGTATTCATCATCAGATGTAAGGATCCCGACCCAGTTCCACTTCAACCTTTCCAGTAACTTTGCTATGGCCACATATTGCATCTCATCATCCGGAACTGTCCGGAAAAAGTTTGGATACATCTTTCTATCACTCAGTAAAGTATCTCTGGCTCCATAACTAATCTAGAAAGAAAGAAAACTGTCTGTATAATCAACCTGGAACTCTTAATGGACAGAAGAAAACCTTAGAAAATGTTTTAATGTTTTTTGTTTTTTTTTAAGAGCAACAAACATGTCATCTCAGTTGTCTACAATAGATCTATAAGCAGATTTTAGTGGTGCTTTTATTTCACCAGCCCAATCAGATAAAGTTGTAAGAATAAATGTATTATTTCATAAATGATTACAGCCATCAGTGAAACCTGATAATATGACAATAATGGGAAATTTATCAAAACTGGAGCAGCCAGAATCTGGAGCATCCAATCAGCCTCCTCAGCTTGTTTAGTTAAGCTTTGAAGATGAAATAAGGAAGCTGATTGGTTGCCATACAACTGCCCCGGATTCTGGCTGCACCAGTTTTGATAAATTCCCCTCTAAGAGATATTCCTCCTGTAATCCCACCTAGGGGTCTCCAGCTCATCTTATTTCTTTATAGACACTCCCACTGCAAGACTGATTTTGTCTTTAGCTGGAGGTGGACAACCGAGTATAAACACAATTACCAGGTCAGCTCCTGAACCTGTATATCCTTTATGGACCAGATCAATGTTTATATTTCCACTATTCCACGATGGGACTGTCTATTCAACCATAACTCTAATTTCTTCAGATAACAAAGAAAGATACTATATATATATATATATATATATATATATATATATATATATATATACACATATACACACTTCCATCTACTTTGATTGGTCTTTTCAATACCTTCCTTGCACTGTGTACAAACTACAGCAACTATAGTACATATACGATTCAGACCTACAAGGCTTGATACTCTATATACTGTATACAGTATACATGTTAGAATTATGCAGTGCTTCCACATCTCCAATATATCCATACCACCACCATGTGCACAGTAATCTCCCCAACTGCTCAATGGAATATGAAATAATACAATAATTCAATAACAAAATAAACTTGTGTTAAAAGTCCTCTTTCAATTATATGTGGGATCCAAGATCCACTGATAGATAGTCCTTCCCCCCACAACGCTGGACCAGTGGTTGTGGATGTCTGCAGGTGGTAGGCTTATTGGAAGCTGGAAGCCTTTTAAAAAATATGGAGGCCTCCAGAATCCGGCCACCCCTATGTGAATGAGTAAGAGGGACATAGTACTCCTACTCAATCACAAAAAAGTAATCTATAGATAAAGACACCCAATTGTTTGACCTGTCCTTTATTAAAAAAATAACCCAAGAAAAGCCCCTCATTGTAAATGCATAATTATTTATGATGTATGCCACCTGCCAACCTACTATCACTAAAAACCCAACAGACCCGGCACACATGACAGGGAAGGGGCAGGGATAATAATGACATCTGTAGCAATAACTCACAGTGGAGCTGCTGGTTTAAGGGGGTCTGTTACCTTCACTCTGCTTCCCTTTGTTTTACCTGCACCAGGTCTAGGGTTCCGTTGAGTTTACTGATGGACGATACACGTACCAACACTGGAGTACGTTTTCAATACTTTATTAAACAAACGACTTAGGAAATAGCAGGAAAGAGATGGAAAGGAGACTTGCAGAAGAAACTCAAATATTCTCTGATAGGGTTCTCTTGACAAATGTCCTGGTAGAATTCAAATACTATATGGAATGTGCTCCCCTCATTGGACACACTCCTTGCTCGTCTGGATAAGCCTCTCTGCAGTCTCTGCCCCAGACATGCTTGGGAACAAAATCCGTACGATCCTCTGCCACAAGATGTATAGATTTTCTGTAGTGAAATGTCAGTCACAGTGCTTAAACCTTTAAGCTGAGCCAGCAACACTATGCTGTATAGTTACTTTTGGATACGTCCTCCAACCGAGTCACCAGGCCCCTCTATAGACCAGCACGCCGCGTGATCTCTCCAAGATGGGTCCTCCCCTGGGATCTCCTCGGTTGTCCAGCTTCGTCACACAGGACCGACAGCTCAGGACCATTCCTCGGCCACGGTGGTAGGCCCCAGACAAACCTCTGGACCCACCCCTGCGCCACAGCATCGTGGGCCTCCCGGATGGAGGACCACGAGGTAGCTCCTTAATGAATACCTGTCGGCCAGGAGGGCCAGCAGGTGGCTGTAAAACGAACCCCAAAATATGGCGTCTGTCCCATAAATACCTTCGCCCAAAATGCAACTCGGAGGACCACCTCCACCGAGCTTGTCTCTGGGACAGAGGAGCATCCATGCGCTTCAACATGTTGCCTTTCCAACCCTGACAAGTGGTAACAGCAAAACCCACCGGTCAGCAAGTAAACACACACAACATCAGCCAAGCTGGAACAGAGGCAAACTTAACCTTCCTAACGCACAAATTAGTTCCAGCAACAGTATTGTGTGTTTCCACACAGGGTGATGTCTTCCCAGAACTCAGAGCTGTCCATTCAGGGAAAGTCATAGTGGAGGCAACATCCTCACACCGAGACCACAACAGCTCCCATGACACAGTCTCAAATAAGTCATCATCACCGGAAAGATCCGGCATGGATTCTATTTCCAAAACTCTCAATTCTTCTGCCGGCAAATATTTATTTACAGTCCCGAACACATTCCCCAACAGTGGCTTACCCATCTCCGATGTAGACTCTGGTAGCTCCGGTTCAGGTAACCTCTGGGGTAGGCCTCGACCACGGCCGCGGGTAGCCTTTACATAGCCCACCTTCCTCTGAGCAGGCACTATAGGAGTAGGCGTAGTAGACTCAGAAACCAAAGCAATGTCTCCTGATGAGACGACAGCAGCAGCATCTCTTTCTGAAATGTTGTCAGTAACAACTGGCAAAGTGGCGGCCTGTCGCTCTCTCTCTGTAGCGATAGCAGCTTCCACTGTAGCGATAACGGTCACCCAATCCATCCAATAAGCACGGGGCGACGTGGTAGTTTGCTCCACCACAAACAGGTATTCTCCACACTGTGGACATCGGCCGAATGGACGAAGATGCACGGCCAATCCTTCGCATTAATGGCAGATCATGCCCAGTCCCTCAATATCTCCTGAGGTATACAGGACAAACCTCCCCTGTGGCTTCAATCGAACTCCAGTATCCGTAAGCAGAGTTCCAGATAGCACAGCATTCATCACGGTGCTCGTAGGGAACATTCTGGGTCCCACAACCGATTGCAACGCCGGACATGGCCACCCCCGGATCTTCTCAGCATGATCACGAGGCTCCTCTTTTCCTCTGGTGCCAAACACATACACGCGTCCCACGCGGTATCAAGTAGGGTAACTCCTCCCACTTGTTCTTCCAGTCACGTAGCTCCCGGGCCTTTCTCTGGCGCCCAACGTCTACGCACTCAGAAGCAAAGTCCTGCAATTTAACCTTTCCTCTTCCTGAAAAGACTTCTCTCTTTTTTTTTAAGTCCAGCTCTCTCTGTAAACTCCCGGTAAAACACTCCACTGTGTTGCAATAATTGACGGTCAACAAATCCCGGACGAGCCCCCACATGTAGCAATAACTCATGGTGGAGCTGCTGGTTTAAGCGGGTCTGTTACCTTCACTCTGCTTCCCTCTGTTGCCCCAGGTCTAGGGTTCCGTTGAGTTTACTGATGGATGATACACGCACCAACACTGGAGTACATTTTCAATGCTTTATTAAACAAACGACTTAGGAAATAACAGGAAAGAGACGGAAAGGAGACTTGCAGAAGAAACTCAAATATTCTCTGATAGGGTTCTCTTGACAAATGTCCTGGTAGAATTCAAATACTATATGGAATGCGCTCCCCTCGTGGGACACACTCCTTGCTCATCTGGATAGGCCTCTCTCACCGGTCTAGCAGCCAGCACGCAGCACAAATCAAAGTCTCTGCCACAGACTTGCTTGGGAACAAAATCCGTACGATCCTCTGCCACAGGATGTATAGATTTTCTGTAGAGAAATGTTAGTCACAGTGCTTGAACCTTTAAGCCGAGCCGGCAACACTATGCTGTATAGTTACTTTTGGATACCTCCTCCAACCGAGTCACCAGGCCCCTCTATAGACCAGCAAAGCTGCGTGATCTCTCCAAGACGGGTCCTCCCCTGGGATCTCCTCGGTTGTCCAGCTTCGTCACACAGGACCGACAGCTCAGGATCATTCCTCGGCCGTGGTGGTAGGCCCCAGACAAGCCTCTGGACCCACACCTGCGGCGCAGCATCGTGGGCCTCCCGAACGGAGGACCACGAGGTAGCTCCTTAACGCATACCTGTCGGCCAGGAGGGCCATCAGGTGGCTGTAAAACGAACCCCAAAATATGGCGTCTGTCCCATAAATACCCTCGCCCAGAATGCAACTCGGAGGACCACCTCCACTGAGCTTGTCTCCGGGACAGAGGAGCATCCATACGCTTCAACACGTTGCCTTTCCAACCCTGACCAGTGGTAACAGCGACACCCACCGGTCAGCACGGAAACACACACAACGTCAGCCAAGCTGGAACAGAGGCAAACTTAACCTTCCTAATGCACAAATTACTAAATTTACCTAATATGTGGTAGATTGCAAATCTACCAGTGCTACACATCATTGACCAAATATGGCCATGGCTGGGGATTAACGGCCATGTAAGCCAATGAAATTGGTGACTTTGGTGGCTCCTAGCTTCCTTAAATATTACTTCTACAGTATCTCACAAAAGTGAGTACACCCCTCACATTTTTGCAAATATTTTATTATATTTTTTCATGCGACAACACTGAAGAAATTACACTTTGCTACAATGTAAAGTAGTGAGTGTACAACTTGTATAACAGTTTAAATTTGCTGTCCCCTCAAAATAACTCAACACACAGCCATTAATATCTAAACCGCTGGCAACAAAAGTGAGTACAATCCTAAGTGAAAATGTCCAAGTTGAACTCAATTAGCCATTTTCCCTCTCCGGTGTCATGTGACTCATTAGTGTTACAAGGTCTCAGGTGTGAATGGGGAGCAGGTGTGTTAAATTTAGTGATATTGCTCTCACTCTTTCATACTGGTCATTGGAAGTTCAACATGGCACCTCATAGTAAAGAACTCTTTGAGGATCTGAAAAAAAGAATTGCTGCTCTACATAAAGATGGCCTAGGCTATAAGAAGATTGCCAAGACCCTGAAACTGAGCCGCAGCACGTTGGCCAAGACCATACAGCAGTTTAGCAGGACAAGTTCCACTCAGAACAGGCCTCACCATGGTCGACCAAAGAAGAAAGTGGGGTCCCCCAGGGTTCCGTCCTGGGACCAATCCTATTTAATTTATTCATAAATGACCTGGAGGATGGGATAAACAGCTCAATCTCTGTATAAGCAGACAATACTAAGCTAAGCAGGGCAATAACTTATACGCAGGATGTGGAAACCTTGCAGGAAGATCTGGACAAATTAATGAGGTGGGCAACTACATGGAAAATAAGGTTAATGTAGAAAAATTTAAAATAATGCATTTGGGTGGCAAAAATATGAATGCAATCTACTCCCTGGGGGAGAACCTCTGGGGGAATCTAGGATTGAAAAGGACCTGGGGGTCCTAGTAGATGATAGGCTCAGCAATAGCATGTAATGCCAGGCTGCTGAAAGCATACCAAACAGAATATTGGCATGCATTAAAAAGGGGATTAACGCCAGAGATAAAACGATAATTCTCCCATTCTATAGGACTCTGGTCCGGCCGCACCTGGAGTATGCCATCCAGTTCTGGGCTCCAGTCCTCAGGAAGGATGTATTGGAAATGGAGCGAGTACAGAGAAGGGCAACAAAACTAATTAAGAGACAGGAGGACCTTAGTTATGAAGAAAGGTTATGAGCACCGAACCTATTCTCTCTGGAGAAGAGACGCTTGAGAGGGGATATGATTTCAATGTACAAATACCATACTGGTGACCCCACAATAGGGATAAAACTTTTCCGCAAAAGGGAATTTAAAGCAGAGTTCCACCCTAAAGTGGAACTTCCGCTCATCGGATTCCTCCCCCCCTCCGGTGCCTCAATTGGCACCTTTCAGCACAACACAACGGGCACCAGTGTAGACGCGCAGTGCGACTCGCGCATGCGCAGTAGGGAACCGGGCATTGAAGACGCAACACTTCACTTCCTGATTCCCTGACTGAGGCTGGCGGTGTGGGCAGCCAAAAGACGAGCGATCGATCGGCTTCGGCTGCCGACATCGCTGGACCCTGGGACAGGTAAGTGTCCATTTATTAAAAGTCAGCAGCTGCAGTATTTGTAGCTGCTGGCTTTTAATATTTTTTGTTTAAATGGACCTCCTCTTTAATAAAACACGCGGCCATTCACTAAAATTAGAAGAAAAGCGGTTTAACCTTAAACTGCGTAGAGGGTTCTTTACCGTGAGAGCGGTTATGATGTGGAATTCTCTTCCACAGGCGGTGATCTCAGTGGGGAGCATCAATAATGAAAAAAAACTATTAGATAAGCACCTGAACGACCACAACATACAGGGATAAACAATGTAATACTGACTTATAATCACACACATAGGTTGGACTTGATGGATTTGTGTCTTTTTTCAACCTCACCTACTATGTAACTACATAACTATGTAGGTTGAGTGCACATGTTCAGCGTCATATCCAGAGGTTGTCTTTGGGAAATAGATGTATGAGTGCTGCCAGCATTGCTGCAGAGGTTGTAGGGGTGGGGGGTCAGCCTGTCAGTGCTCAGACCATACGCCGCACGCTGCATCAAAACTGATCTGCATGGCTGTCATCCCAGAAGGAAGCCTCTTCTAAAGATGATACACAAGAAAGCCCGCAAACAGTTTGCTGACGACAAGCAGACTAAGGACATGGATTACTGGAAGCATGTCCTGTGGTCTGATGAGACCAAGATAAACTTATTTGGTTCAGATGGTGTCAAGCATGTGTGGTGGCAACCAGGTGAGGAGTACAAAGACAAGTGGGTCTTGGCTACAGTGAAGCATGGTGTTGAGAGTGTCATGGTCTGGGGCTGTATGAGTGCTGCCAGCATTGAGGAGCTACAGTTCATTGAGGGAACCATGAATGGCAACATGTACTGTGACATATAGAATCAGAGCATGGTCCCCTCCTTTTGCCGACAGGGCCGCAGGGCAGTATTCCAACATGATAATGACCCCAAACACACCGCCAAGATGACCACTGCCTTGCTAAAGAAGCTGAGGGTAAAGGTGATGGACTGGCCAAGCATATCTCTAGACCTAAACCCTATTGAGCATCTGTGGGGCATCCTCAAACAGAAGGTGGAGGAACGCAAGCTCTCTAACATCCACCAGCTCCGTGATGTCATCATAGAGGAGTGGAAGAGGACTCCAGTGGCAACCTGTGAAGCTCTGGTGAACTCCATGCCCAAGAGGGTTAAGGCAGTGCTGGAAAATAATAGTAGCCACACAAAATATTGACACTTTGGGCCCAATTTAAACATTTACACTTAGGGATGTACTCACTTTTGTTGCCAGCGGTTTAGACAATGACTGTGTGTTGAGTTATTTTGAGGGGCAGCAAATTTACATGTTATACAAGCTGTACACTCACTACTTTATATTGTAGCAAAGTGTCATTTCTTCAGTGTTGTCACATGAAAAGATATAATAAATTATTTACTAAAAATATGAGGGGAGTACTCATCTTTGTGAGATACTGTATATATGATCATCAGGGGACTGAATGAGCAAAAAAACAGGCATTTGTCCATAACAGTCTGGACTGAACATTTTCTCAACCCTACACAGCGCTGCCTTCTTTTTTTAGAACAATGTTATACTTTACGGTGATTTGCACAAAGGATTATTTGTACCTTTTTGACCCACCTCACCATAAGATGACTAGCTGTCCTAACGTTATGTAATATAGAAAATCAAGATTTTCTTACCTGGGTGTAACCATATAGATTCAGCAGCTGTGCCATTTGGAGGGTGGTGTCAGAATTGAGATCTCCAATGAAACCAGCCAGGGTACCCCGCTCCATACAGGAATAATTTGGAGCTTCCTTTGTATGTCCAGACAATATCTGTAGAATGTCTTTTATAGCTTTATTCACATGTCCACAAGAATCATACACATGGTATCCCAGAGTTACGTTGGGCAGAATATCTGGATTGCGGTTTATCTCATCAATAGCAAATATAAAAGCCAGGAGATGTCTGTATTCTCTCTTGTAAACCCTGCAGAAAATGAATAGTTTTGTATTGGTCTACAGTACAAGGATTCAAGCAGAAATTCTTTATGGCAAAATGTATAACACATTTCAACTAGAGATCTATGGTGGGATTGGTGGCCGTGTACATTGCTCTGTGAAACATATAATAACATTCAATTATTCCTGCACTTATATGAGTTATAGCAGTGGTTGGCTATTTACGAGGCATAGAGGACCTCAGCTGTAGCCCCTGATATCACCAAGTAGCCGCACATAATATTCAGTATATGTAATGCTACAGAAGAAGGTCAGAGAATGCAGACTTACTAGAGGAAAGGGTCAGAGACTTCAAACTTGCTACGAGACTGGTTGGAGCCTGCAGACATGTCGTATGTGACAGTCAGGACCAAAGATAAGACGATCTTCCTGGTTTAGTTTGTGAAAAGTTTCCCAAATCTTGATTAAATTCTGAATTTGTGAACTGTCAGCAAACAGTTTGTGCTAAAAAAAGGACTGCGGTGTGTTTATTTTTTCACTTATTTTATGAATGAGTAGAGCTTCTGTGTACCTCTTACTCATTCACATAGGCGGAAATGCCTGCATCTCGGGTTTCCAGTTTCCAATAAGCCCCCCCAGCATGCAGACCCCCACAACCACCAGACCAGGGTTGTGGGAAAGAGACTCTTGTCTTCATCATTCTGGTGCTTTGCCAGTGGCCTCCTGGCAAGGTACCCCCCATGCTGAGAGTATGTGGCCTGTTATGGTTCAGATGGGGATGTTGGATTCTCACTTTTCCTGGCCTGACAGGGGCTATGATCATATATAGTAAATGCCACATGTGTGAATTTTGAGTGGAACCACATTCTTTTTTTTTGCCTGAAAGTTCCCCTTAAAATCTGGTATGAATATTTATGGGGGAGGCAATATGCCATTTTTTGGGTACCCCTTGACATCCTTATCAGAACCTCATCAGGGTAAAGGGTAATTTATGCATCCTGAGGGGGAATTATACACTTTTTTGTTTTGTGTGGGGTCCTCCATTAACATCTATACCAGATCCCCTCACCTGGGATAAGATTCTGCTATAGATTAGGTGAACCTTCAGCTGATTGGTAGATGGCTGAAGCTGTAATTTTCCAGCAAATTAAACAGCATTTTTTCCATTTGTAAATTTTAATGTTGCTGTAGTAGGTTGTATACATAATGCTGATGCGACATTTCACCAGCAAGGTCAGGGCATCCCCAAGGCGTGTTAGTTATATTTTTCCCTCTTTTTTACCTCTGTCTATGTTACCTCAAAGAGTCTAATCAACCCCCAAACACACACACACCCACACTCACAGTTTTTTGTTTTTTTTATGTTTGACAACAAAACAATCCACCAATGTTGTAGACTTCAGGAGAAGGGGAAACATTCTTTAGTTTAGCAAAAGAAATGTGACAGGGCTGACACCATTCCTTGTTATTTTATTTAACAAATAGAACAGTATTGTCATTCCACAACAGGAACAGATCGATGGGAATTTTTCTGTGACTCCGTTGTCTTTAATCCTTTCACTGCCAGAGTCACTTTTGTGTGAAATATCAAAATGCCTGATGATTAGTTAAACCCCCCAAACATTATATATTTTCTGAAAGCAAAGACCCTGTCATATTAGTGGAGCTGTTTATCAAACACATATTTTCAGTAAAAAAAAACCACTAAAAGTAATGTTACTGCACACAAACGAAATGTGGTAGTCAACTTTTTGGTAAAATATAAAATATGAAGTTATTCCGAGTAAATAGAAACCCAACATGTAAAGCCTTAAAATTGTGCATGGCGGCGAAAAGGTAAAAGGAATGCCGACCATCAGAAACATAAATACTATATAATGTTATTGTGGTGCCTTAAAACTCATGTCCAACCAAAACCATTTTTCTTTTGGACAGCCACTGTCCAGGGCTCCATTAGAGAGATTTACTCTCACTTTCTGTTCTGCAGATAACAGTTTTACCAGACAGGAAGAGAGGAAAAATCTGCAATAGGGACACGGACAGAAATACAAGGCTGACAGGGATTCCAGCCTTCCAGTACTTTACTAAAAATGGTGTTTATTTCTGTGCTGCTATTGGAGAGATTCCCTCACTTTCTATGGTAAAAAGTTATCTGCAGGACAGGAAGTGAGGGGAATCTCTCTAATGGAGCCCCAGATAGCAGTAGAAACCTGACAGGGATTCTTTATCCTTCCCAACTCTATTTGAAAGTGAAAAAAAAAGATATAGAGTCAATAAGGGTCAAAGTCATTGAAGGTCCCATTTATACTTGTGCATTGTGGTAACACATAACAATGCATAGCAAAGTACCTTCTCTATGGGCAGTGCAATGCGGTGTCATTCATTGTGAATTGCACCCCAATGCATTGTACAGTAGATCCCAACACACAGCACACCTCTAGGCACCATAATACACATACCATGCTCTGCGGTGTGCTGTCTTATTAAAAAAGGGAATTGAATGTTTTTTTCCACCCGGTTTTCATGAACATATTTTTATATAAATGCAGTGTAACAGACTGAATGAGTCCTGCACATTATCACACATATCTCCTAAAGACACAGCTCTGTAGATCAGATTGGAAGATTTGCTCTTCATATTTCACTTACGCTGAACACATGAGATGTTTAATAAGACTTCCCTTCTGCCTCCACCGTGTCACTACAGAATGTACAGAGAATATCCCTCCTATAATGATGTCTCCATCCTGAGAATACTTGTACTCAAATGTATAATTCTTCATAGTCATATCACAGCTGTGAGCAGAGTTCTGGGTGTCAGATGTGCAGGGGGTCAAACACAAAGACAACAACCACAATATTCTAAGTAGATATCTGAAGACAACATGGCCGAATCTCTGATAGACTCCAATGACTTCTTCATCTTCTCCTGACTTCATTATCACTGACAGCAGCCCAGGATCCTGACACTGACTTTATGGCTCAGCTGAAGGCTGTGAGAGTGTCAGGTTTATAAAGAATAATTCTGTTATTTATTACTGATAGACTGGAATATGAATCTGCTTATAGAGTAGGAAAAAAAGGCCAAACCTAAAATACACAGAATCCATCTTTGTCAGCACTGTAGAAAGTGAAGGTTAAAAAAAAACAAAAACATTATGACATATTGTACATGAAGCAGTAAAAATGAGAAGTTTGATGGCAAAGAATGCCATGTGTATTATTATTATTATTATTATTATTATTATTATTATTATTCATAAAATTATTTTAATATAAATATAGGTGTAGGGATGATTTTCAGCAGTTACCATAGATTTGGGGAGAATTTCTGGAATTTAAAACGTTTGGGAATCACCAAAAATTTCCAGGTTCACCACAAAAATAGAGAACATCCTCAAATGTGGCATACAAGGATCGGATGAAGGAATGGATGACCTGTCAATGGATTTGTGGGGACACGGCAGCTTTATTATCAGTGTTGTTAGGGACAGCTGACAATTCTGTGTAGAAAGAGATTACTATGTTTTTTTTCATCGGTACATGTCCCCCATGGCAGTGCATAAATCTGCCTTTCAAGCTGCCTTTTGTTTGAAATATGCAACTGGATGACTTGAAAGTGCAAGAACAGAATGCACCTAAATCACCACCCATCATTCACCAAACCCCCTATCCCAACTGATAAGATAAAAGTTGGCATACACAAGTTAGGCCTTTTATCTCTGATTAAACTATCCTACTGCTGGACAATTTTACATCGCTGTTTGCTGTGCATTATCCTAATCCCTAATGAGAATTTAACAATTTGAAATCAGTATAGAAATCTTTCCATGTGAAGCGCCAAGGTCTCCATATTGATGTCTGACTGTTTGTGTCTTCTACTTTGACAATAAATCTGTGATCCAGCAAATGGTATTGTAGACCTGTTTTTTTTTTTTTATTTGATGTTCAGTGGGACAAGGCAAGGTCCACAAGCTGAAATTTTCTGCTGCAGAGGCAGAAAAATGTATTAATGACAAAATAAAAAATCTCTCACTACACAGAATTGTCAGCCGCCCCTAAAAATTTTGACACACACTAATAATATGGCTGTAAGGCCACCCTTATATAAGAAGAGGTCTGGGTTATCCATTCCTTTACATTATTGGCTCTTGTGGCTCAGCTGACTGGGGGCAATAAGTATGCACTGCATTATAGGTTGCCCCTTATTTCTGTTGGTGAACCTGTAAACTTATCAGCCAAAAGTCTAAAAGTGCAAACTTTGTAAATGCAGGGGAACTGCTGCAAATGCATTGTAGTGAGGTAGGCAAACTTTATACCTATTAACCTGTAATGTTAGGAAGCCCGGCAGAAATACAGGTATATGGGCAAAAGATAAATAAATATAATTAACCTTTTCGCTGCCAGGCCCTGCGCTCCACTTTTAAACTCAGCTGGCCAGACCATTTTTGAAATGTTTCCATTGCTTTTTTGTTTTTCTCTTACAGCTTTCAGAGTTTGTAAAAGACCCCCCAACCATATATTTTCTGAAATCAGATAACCAGTAGAATTCAAATAAGGTGCTACTGATTTGTACGGCACAATGATATTTGCGTGAATGTTCATCAAAATAATATTTTTCACAAAAAATACACAAAAATCATTATTAGTAGGTAAAAACACAGCATAGTTTACAAAATGTCTACTAAATATAAAAACTAACTTGTATTGAGGTAATCAATAACCAATATGTGTAAATTTTAGATTGTGACTTTTTGCAAAATGGTAAAAATTAAAACCACTACCCGCAGAAACCTTCGCAACCTCAAACCTTCACATCCTGCTACCGATGGCCTTTATGACAAAATCACACCCCTGTCCTGCCCAGACCTAACCACTTCCATCTACAACAACACGCTGTCATTCTCCCTAGTAGTTCGCGCAAACTTTCGAACTCCGTTAAAGTCTATGGGACTCGAACGTTCAAAATCAAAAGTGCTAATTTTAAAGGCTAATATGCAAGTTATTGTCCTAAAAAGGGTTTGGGGACCTGGGTCCTGCCCCAGGGGACATGCATCAATGCAAAAAAAGTTTTAAAAATGGACGTTTTTTTCAGGAGCAGTGATTTTAATGATGCTTAAAGTGAAAAAAAGTGAAATATTCCTTTAAATATCGTACCTGGGGGGTGTCTATAGTATGCCTGTAAAGTGGTGCATGTTTCCTGTGTTTAGAACAGTCCCTGCACAAAATGTCATTTCTATAGGAAAAAATCATTTAAAACTGCGGCTTCAATGTCTTTTTTTGGTCCCGGTACTATGGATGAAAATCACTGAGAACCCCCCAGCCCATTACCAGCCCCTTTGGGTCTTGTATGGATATTAAGGGGAACCCCGCACCCAAATAAAAAAAGGAAAGGCGTGGGGCGCCCAGGCATTATTTACTCTGAACAGCAGTATACAGGTGGTGCAAACAAGACAGGGACTGCAGGTTTGTTCTTAAGTAGAATCTGTTTGTAATTTTGAACTGGTACATATTATCAAATATTAGATCAAGAATTGTAATTACATGCCCCTGTTAAATAGGGTCAGAAAAATTGGGCCTTTGGTGGTGGACGGTGTGGTGGTGTTGCCACAACACTGTAACTCCTCATAGTTACTCTTGGTGGGCACTGGAACGGGCCCTGCTGTAAAATATTAGATCAAGAATTGTAATTACATGCCCCTGTTGAACAGGGTCAGAAAAATTGGGCCTTTGGTGGTGGTGTGGTGGTGTTGCCACAACACTGTAAGCCCTCACAGTTACTCTTAGTGGGCGCTGGAACAGGCCTTGCTGTGAAATATTGTGTCAAAAATTGTAATTACACGCCCCTGTTAAACAGGAGCAGAAAAATTGGGCTTTAGGCACTGGATCTGGTGCCACAACACTGCAACCCCTCACAGATACTCTAGTTGGAGCGCAGGAATGAGCCCTGCTGCAAAGAATTGCATCAAAAATTGTAATTACATGCCCCTGTTAAACAGGGGTAGAAAAATTGGGCCTTAGGCACTGGTGGTGTTGCCACAACACTGCAACCCCTCACAGATACTCTAGTTGAAGCGCAGGAATGAGCCCTGCTGCAAAGTATTGCATCAAAAATTGTAATTACATGCCCCTGTTAAACAGGGGCAACAAAAATTGGGCCTTAGGCACTGGTGCTGGTGCCACAACACTGCAACCCCTCACAGATACTCTAGTTGGAATGCAGGAATGAGCCCTGCTGCAAAGTATTGCATCAAAAATTGTAATTACACGTCCCTGTTAAACAGGGGCAGAAAAATGTTCAAATTTATGAATGTTCGAATCTTGAATTTCCATATTTACAAATTTACCAATTTTTGGGTTTCAAATTTACAAATGTACAAATTTTCAAATTTTTGAATTTCCAATTTATGTATTTAATAATTTTTGAATTTTTAAATTGATGAATTTATGAATTTACAAATTTTCATATCTCCAGTTTAGCAATTTACCAATTTTCAAATTTCCAATATACAAATTTACTAATTTTTGATTTTTTAAATTGACAAATTTTCAAATTTTCACATTTCCAATTTAGGAATTTTCAAATTTTTGAATTTACTCATTTTTTAATTTTTTAAATTTACAAATTTACGAATTTTCATTTTTAAAATCTATGAATTTATGAATTTTTGAATTTCCGGATTTTTGTTTTTTCGGAATTTCTAAAAATTTTGATTTTCCAAATTTTCTAATTTACAAATCTTCGAATTTCTGGATATTTGAATTTCCAATTTCCACATTTTTTCATTCACAAATTTTCAAATTTATGAATGTTCAAATCTTGAATTTCCGTATTTACAAATTTACCAATTTTTGAATTTCAAATTTATGAATGTACGAATTTTTGAATTTACAAATTTACCAATATTTGAATTTCCAATTTACGAATGTACAATTTTTAAAATTTTTTAATTGGTAAATTTATGAATTTTTAAATTTCCAATTTCCAAATTTTCAAATTTATGAATTTGTGAATTTTCGTCTAGATACACCCTTTGTTATTTCAGATAATTCATAACTTCGGATAAATTCATACTTGTTACGTTCACTAACAGCAACATTTGAAAGTAAATTCCAATAACTATAATTTAATATTTATTATTAGTTATTATTTCAGATTTTTGGGTTTTCAAATTTTCAGATTTTCATTCTTTTGAATTTTCAGATTTTCATTGTTATTACTGGATTTTCAAATTTCCAAATTTTAGAATTTTCAAATTTATTAAATTTCCAATTTTCTAATTTCCTAATTTCGAATTTCTGAAATTTTGAATTTCCAAACCTCCAAATTTCTGAATTTCCAATTTCTGAATTTACAAAATTTTCCTGGCTCCCATGTATCTTACATTCAGATTTGATCAGTTGATGATTGTGGCATTTTTTGCCTTAAGCCTTTGATGTAGAGACACTTGCCTCACGTACACAGTTATACCTTTATAGATCTTGATCTAGGTCTATTTTTGTATTGTCCTGCTGCTCCATCTGGGTCTGTGTCCAATAGGGTGTTCTGCCTCCTTGACAGCAAGAACCTTGTTTTAATATGTATTAGACATGTGCAATTTGTTTTGTTCCAAATTAGTTTTTAACAAATTTTGACAAATTAGTTAATTCGTAAATATCCAAATTAACGTAAACCTGTTTAACAATTTTTTTAATGAATTATAAATTTGAATATTCAAAAATTCTTACATTTGTAAATTCAAAATGTGAAAATTCAGAAATTGGAAATTCAAAAATTTGTAAATTCGTAAATTCGAAATATGAAAATTTGTAAATTCGGAAGTTAGAAAATTTGTAAATTAAAAAATGTAAAAAATTTGAAAATTAGAAAATTGGAGATTCAAAACTTTGTAAATTTGTAAATTCAAAATATGAAAATTTGTAAATTCGTAAATTAGAAAATTTAAAAGTTTAAAAAAATTGAAAATTTGTAAATTCGTAAATGCATAAATTGGAAATTTGAAAATTAATACATTTGTAAATCTGTAAGTTTAAAAATTCAAAAATTCATAAACTGAAATTTTGAAAATTGGTAAATTGGTAGATTCAAAAATTTGAAAAATTGTACATTTGTAAATTTGAAATCCAAAAATTGGTAAATTTGTAAGATGGAAATTCAAGATTTGAACATTGATAAATTTGAAAATTCGTAAATTAAAAATGGGGAAATTTGAAAATCCAGAAATTCGAAAATTCGTAAATTTGTAAATATGAAAATTTGGAAATTCGAAAATTAGAAATTCCAAAAATCAAAAAATCTGGAAATTAGAAAATTTGAAAATCAAAAAGAAAATCTGGAAAATTTGAAATTTTCAAAATTTCTAATTTTGGATAAAATGAAAACGAAAACAAGCACATTTTTGGGCATTGCTCATGTCTAATATGTATTGATGTAGCTCCAGAAGAAGCTCATTTATTGGTGTGAAGTCCAGCAAGCTCCGTATATCTATAAAATCAGTTATGACCTCATCTGAGTCGTCTTATGTGACCATTTCTGACCCCCTCTAGGAATTGACCTGTCTAGGTCACCATTTATTAGGCATGTGCAATTCGTTTCATTCCGAATTCATTTTTTAACGAATTTCGACAAAGTTGTTAATTCGGGAATATCCGAATTAACGAAAACTTGTTTAACAAATTTTTTCCGAATATTCGTAATTTCGATAAAATTGGACATTCGTAAATTCGGGCATTCATACATTCGTACATTCGCAATTTACAAATGTACATTCGTACATTCGTACATTAGTAAATTGGTGAATTCGTAAATTTGTAAATTCGAAAATTCGG
Source organism: Aquarana catesbeiana (assembly GCF_042186555.1). Taxonomy (NCBI): domain Eukaryota; kingdom Metazoa; phylum Chordata; class Amphibia; order Anura; family Ranidae; genus Aquarana; species Aquarana catesbeiana. The sequence goes on along the minus strand of NW_027362651.1, from coordinate 851,647 downwards.
AAATCTGTAATAATAGTTAACTAATAATAACTTAACTATTAGTAATTACTAGTAACTTTTAAATTATAGGTATTGTAATTTCCTTTAAAATTTGGCTGTTAGTGAACGTAACACATACAAATTTATCCGAAGTTATGAATGATCCGAAAAAATGGAATGGAACGTAATGAATTAATAATAATAAATAACAAAAATAATAATAACAACGTTTTATTATTATTATTTATTATTAATTTTTTCTGTTCCATTTGTTTAGATGCAGCATTTGTTTTGGATAATTCGTAACTTTGTATAAACTCATATTTGTTACGTTCACTGACATTCAAATTTGAAAGTAAATTACAATACCTATAATTTAATAGTTAGTTACTATTTCAGATTTTTGAATTTTCGGGTTTTTAGATTTTCAAACTTCTAATTTACAAATTTCCGAATTTTCTAATTTACAAATGTACGATTTTACGAATGAACAAATGTAAAAATGTACGAATGTACGAATGAACGAATGTTCGAATTTAGGGATGTACGAATGTATGAACGAACGCATTTACGAATGAACGAATTTACGAATCGCGATCATAATGAATGACCCGAAAAAAAAAATAAACGAATGAAACGAAAACTAAAATGAACGAATTTTTTGGCTGTGCACATGTCTACCATTTATACTATTACCTTTGGGTTATTTGCTGTACTCAGAATTTCCCTCGGCCCCCCCATTGTATCCTTGAAGTCCAGGTTTCTGGATGGATGGTGGACCAGGGAGAGGCTTTCATCACTTTTACATGTATGTTATCTCATGTGTGTCTAATATCTTCTTCTTATCATTCTAATTATAGATTTTCTTATACATTTTGAAATCTGTCTATAAAGTCCATTCTTTCCCAGCCCTAGTATATGTTATCACGGCTCATATTAGGACCCATTCAAACTATCTCTAGTACAATATAATGAAATACTATGCACTTAGGTACTACAATCATTTTGGGCCTTTTTTTAAAATAAATTATACTCTAATATTTATTTCTAGAATTTAGAATTGATTCTGGGGGTCCTGTTCAAAACTTGGGTCTAGTGAAAATAATTTAGTCCTGAGCACATAAAGGAACAACAATCTTTTTAGAGTTCTTGTTTGTGAATAAATGACTCTCTAATGTTGATTTTTAGATTATTTTGGGCCCCGGTGTAAATAATTGTATACTGTGCACATAAACACAGCAATCTTTTGGAGGATTTTTCCTGTGATTTAGTGACAATCTAATGTTGGTTTCTTGACTTTAAAAATGTAAATTTATTTTACATTCTTTTAAATTACATTTTATTATTGTCTGTTAGAGGTCCTGTTCATTTTGGGGTCTAGTACAAATCATTTATTCCGGCCCAAAAAAAGGTGCAACATTTTGGGGGCATTTTTTCTGTTAATAAATGACAATGAAATGTTGATTTCTAGATTGTAATATGGATGTTGGGGTCTTGTTGAAAATGGTCCGTAGTGCAAATAATGTAATACTGCGCACGTAGGGAACTCAATGTTTTTATCATCTTTTTTTCTGTAAGTAAATTAACTTTTAATGTTGATTTTAACATTTTTCAATGTGTGTTGGGAGTCCTTTATAAATTGGGACCTCATGCACATAGTTTTATAGAACACACATAGGGGCCACAATAAATTGTATTTGTGATATTTTGTGTGAATAAATGAAACTATAATGTTGGTTTTTAGATATTAAAATGTCTGGTCCTGTTCAAACTAACCGTAGTGCAAATCATTGAATACTGTGCACTCAGGAATTACAATTTATGGGCAGATTTTTACATGAAAAAAATGACTCTCGTGTTGATTTCTCGCTCTTAGAATGGATATCAGGGGTCCTGTTCAAAATTGCAGTCCAAATAATGTAATACGGCACATATACATGCTACAATCTTTTATAGAATGTTTTTGTGAATAAATTAAACTTTCTAGCCAAGTGCACATAATTGAATAGAGTTGTTACATGTGAGTTGATGTGAAATCTCCAATAACAGATGTAAATAATATTGTAATTGGGAATATATTTGACCATTGAGTGTGTCCTTCCATTATTCCGCTCCTAGCTTCCCCAATTGGTGTTACTGTCAATATTTTTCTACTTCAAAGACCCGCCATTGCTTTTCCTTATCACATCTCACATGGGTTGTAAATAGGGATAAGCTTCGAGTTCGAGTCAAACACATTGGCTGTTCGCAAGTTCGCCGAACAGTGAACAATTTGGGGTGTTCGCTGCAAATTCGAATGCCACAGAACACCCTTTAAAAGTCTATGGGAGAAATCAAAAGTGCTAATTTTAAAGGCTTATATGCAAGTTATTGTCATAAAAAGTGTTTGGGGACCTGGGTCCTGCCCCAGGGTACATGGATCAATGCAAAAAAAAGTTTTAAAAACGGCCGTTTTTTCAGGAGCAGTGATTTTAATAATGCTTAAAGTGAAACAATAAAAGTGTAATATCACTTTAAATTTCATAGATGGGGGGTGTCTATAGTATGCCTGTAAAGGGGCGCATGTTTCCTGTGTTTAGAACAGTCTGACAGCAAAATGACATTTCAAAGGAAAAAAGCCATTTAAAACTACTCTTGGCTATTGCATTGCCGGTCCGACAATACACATAGAAGTTCATTGATAAAAACGGCATGGGAATTCCCCACAGGGAATGACGTGGGGGTCCCCCTAAATTCCATACCAAGCCCTTCAGGTCTGGTATGGATATTAAGGGGAACCCCGGCCAAAATTTAAAAAAAAATAAGACATGGGGGTCCCCCTAAATTCCATACCAGACCCTTCAGGTCTGGTATGGATTTTAAGGGTAACCCCGCGCCAAAAAAAAAAAAAAAACAGCGTGGAGCCCCCCAAAAATCAATACCAGACCCTTATCCAAGCACGCAACACCGTTAAAGTCTATGGGACACAAACATGAATAATCAAAAGTGCTCATTTTAAAGGCTTATATGCAAGTTATTGTCATAAATGTGTTTGGGGACCTGGGTCCTGCCCCAGGGGACATGGATCAATGCAAAAAAAGGTTTAAAAATGGCAGTTTTTTCGGGAGCAGTGATTTTAATAATGCTTAAAATGAAACAATAAAAATGAAATATTCCTTTAAATTTTGTACCTGGGAGGTGTCTATAGTACGTCTGTAAAGTGGCGCATGTTTCCCGTGTTTAGAACAGTCAGCAAAATGACATTGCTAAAGGAAAAAAAGTAATTTAAAACTACTTGCGGCTATAATGAATTGTCGGTCCCGGCAATACACATAAAAGTTATTTAAAAAAACGTCATGGGATTCCCCCACAGGGGAACCCCAAACCAAAATAATAAAAAAAATGCATGGGGGTCCCCCTAAATTCCATACTAGGCCCTTCAGGTCTGGTATGGATATTAAAGGGAACCCCACAGCAAACTATAAAAAAAAAGGCGTGGGGGTCCCCCTCAAAATCCATACCAGACCCTTCAGGTCTGGTATGGATTTTAAGTGGAACCCCGCACCAAAATTTAAAAGAAAAATGGCATGGGCGTCCCCCTAAAAATCAATTCCAGACCTTTATCCAAGCACACAACCTGGCAGGCCGCAGGAAAAGAGGGGGATGAGAGAGCGCCCCCCCTCCTGAACCGTACCAGGCCACATGACCTCAACATTGGGAGGGTGCTTTGGGGTAGCCCCCCAAAGCACCTTGTCCCCATGTTGATGGGGAGAAGGGCCTCATCCCCACAACCCTTGCCCGGTGGTTGTGGGGGTCTGCGGGTGGGGGGCTTATCGGAATCTGGAAGCCCCCTTTAACAAGGGGACCCCTAGATCCCGGCCCCCCATGTGTGAATTGGTAATGGGGTTACGATTGTACCCCTACCATTTCACAAAAAAAGTGTCAAAAATGTTAAAAAACACAAGAGATGGTCTTTGACAATTCCTTTACTATGTCTTCTTCTTTCGCCGCTTCTTCTTCCATCTTCTTCTGGTCTTCCTTCGGTGTTCTTCTTCTTCCTCCATCTTGTTCTTCCCCCGCTTCTTCCTCTATCTTCATCTGCTTCTTCCTCCGGTCTTCCCGTCCAGCATCTTCCCCTGGCTTTTCTTCTCCGCTTCGTTCTCCGGATAATCCGCCTCAGTGGGAGTCTCCCGCTGTGTGACGTTTCTGTCCTGGTGACAGCTCTTATATAACAGATCTGGGGGTTAAAAGGGACTTCCAGATTCTGATAAGCCGCGCGCCCGCAGATCCACACAACCCCTGAGCAAGGGTTGTAGGGATGAGGCCCTTCTCCCCATCAACATGGGGACAAGGTGCTTTGGGGGGCTACCCCAAAGCACCTTCCCAATGTTCAGGGCATGTGGCCTGGTATGGTTCAGGAGGGGGGCGTGCTTGGATAAGGGTCTGGTATGGATTTTTGGGGGGACCCCACGCCATTTTTAAAAAAATTTTGGCACTGGGTTCCCCTTAAATGACTTTTATGTGTATTGCAGTTACCAACAATTCATTATAGCAGCGAGTAGTTTTAAATGACTTTTTTTCCTTTAAAAATGTCATTTTGCGTTTAGACTTCTAAACGCGGGAAACATGCACCACTTTACAGGCATACTATAGACACCCCCAAGTACAAAGTTTAAAGGAATATTTCACTTTTATTGTTTCCGATAAGCCCCCCACCCGCAGACCCCCACAACCACCGGGCAAGGGTTGTGGGGATGAGGCCCTTCTCCCCATCAAAATGGGGACAAGGTGCTTTGGGGGGCTACATCAAAGCACCCTCCCAATGTTGAGGGCATGTGGCCTGGTATGGTTCAGGAGGGGGGGTGCTCTCTCGTCCCCCCTCTTTTCCTGCAGCCTGCTAGGTTGCTTGCTTGGAAAAGGTTCTGGTATGGATTTTTGGGGGGCCCTACACCACTTTTTTTGGCGCGGAGTTCCCCTTAATATCCATACCAGACCTGAAGGGCCTGGTATGGAATTTAGGGGGACCCCCAAGCATTTTTTTTTTATTTTGGTTCGTCAGTCCCATGCAGTTTCCATGGAGTTTCCATGGAAATCCCATGCAGTTTCTATCAATGAACGTTTATGTGTATTGTTGGACCGACAATTCATTAATAGCCGCGAGTAGTTTTAACCGCTTCCCTACCCGGCCATAGACAAATGACGTCCACAGATGGGATCTCCCATCCTGGGTGGATGTCATATGACGGCCTCGGGTTCCCGGCCACCTAGGGGGCGCGCGCGCGCCCGCCGCGTTGCTCGGGACCCGGTGCATGTGCCGCGATTAGCGATTGCCCGTTAACCGGGCCGGACCCTGGATCTATGTGTGTAAACACACAGATCCACGTCCTGTCAGTTCAGAGGAGAGCGATCTGTGTTCCCAGAACAGCGGAACACTGATCGGTCTCCTCCCCTTATGCGTCCCCTCCCCCTACAGTTAGAAGCATTCCCTAGGGAACACATTTAACCCCTCCCCGCCCCCTAGTGGTTAACCCCTTCACTGCCTGTCACATTTACACAGTAATCAATGCAATTTTATAGCATTGATCGCTGTATAAATGTGAATGGTCCAAAAAATGTGTCAAAAGTGTCCGATGTGTCCGCCATAATGTCACAGTCACGAAAAAAAATCTCTGATTGCTGCTATTATTAGTAAAAAAATAAATAAATAATTAAAAAAAAATGCCATAAATCTATTCCGTATTTTATAGACACTATAACTTTTGCGCAAACCAATCAATATACGCTTATTGCAATTTTTTTTACCAAAAATATGTAGAAGAATACGTATCAGCTGAAACTGAGGAAATTTTTTATTTTTTTTTAAATTGGGATATTTATTATAGCAAAAAGTAAAAAATATTGTGTTTTTTTCAAAATTGTCGCTCTTCTTTTGTTTATAGCACAAAAAATAAAAACCGCAGAGGTGATCAAATACCACCAAAAGAAAGCTCTATTTGTGGGGAAAAAAGGACATCAATTTTGTTAGGGTACAACGTCGCATGTCCGCGCAATTGTCATTTAAAGTGCGACAGCGCTGAAAACTAAAAATTGGTCTGGGAAGGAAGGGGGTGAAAATGCCCGGTATTGAACCGGTTAAATGACTTTTTTTCCTTAGAAATGTCATTTTGCTGTCAGACTGTTCTAAACACGGGAAACATGCGCCCCTTTACAGGCATATTATAGACACCCCCAAGGTATGAAATTTAAAGGGATATTACACTTTTATTGTTTCACTTTAAGCAGTATTAAAATCACTGCTCCTGAAAAAACAGCCATTTTTAAAACTTTTTTTTGCATTGATACATGTCCCCTGGGGCAGGATCCGGGTCCCCAATCACTTTTTAGGACAATAACTTGCATATTAACCTTTAAAATTAGCACTTTTGATTTCTCCCATAGACTTTTAAAGGGTGTTCCGCGGCTTTCGAATTTTGCTGCGAACACCCAAAATTGTTCGCTATTCAATGAACAGGCGAACAGCCAACGTTCGAGTCGAACTCATGTTCGACCCGAACATAAAGCCCATCCCTAGTGCTGAATAGCAAAAAATGGCCTGGTCAGGTAGGGGGTAAAACCTTCTTGAGGTCAAGTGGTTAAGGAGACATTGGGGTCTTTTAGACTCTTAAAGCGTAACTCCACTTTTGTTGAGAAAAAACAATCCCCTCTGGGTACATTGCAGATTCCTACCTTTTGTTATTCTGAAGAAATCCCTGCTTGTTCCTCTGTGCCTCTGTGCTAAGTGGGTATAATGGGAGTGCTATTTATAATTACTTGTCAGCTGTGCACCTGCAGAGCACTAATGAGGAAATCTGCTGGTCCTGCATCCATTTGGATGGGTTCCCATTGAAAGCATCTCACCAAAAATTACATTTTTATTGCAGGGGATGCCTGAAATCTTACTTGTATCTTAGGCAGACTTCTGGGAAAATTAGTGAGCCAATTACACAAGCAGGAAATTATGTTTCTGGGATGTGTCCAGTACACATTCCGAGTGACCATATTGTATTGCATTTTCAGAAAATTACATCGGCTGCAGATTGAAAAGAAAAGGTAATTTTTAATTCAACATTCAATTACAATATGACTTGTGTCTCAATTGTATACGCTAGATTATTTTTTCTTGATTTGCTTTTTTTTCCACATGGGAGTAGAGTTACCCTTCAATGATACCTGTGCACTCTGTAGGAACAAAGCACAATCATGCTCAAATATCTTCTTTCCTGGCCATGGAAGGGATCAGAGCACATCACTTCTGGGTCCATTCTTCACAGGAAGATGAGGAGAATGGTCCCCCATCTCCTGTTGACCTCATACCTGGCACTCACCTTGGAGATCCTGGGCACCCAGGTGGGACTGGTAATCACTACACACAGAGTTGGGGGCAGGCGAGGAGGTAAGCATTTTACAGTATGTGTGGAAATGATTGGACAGCTTGACAGCCACTCAAATCACTTCCACGTGAAAGCTTACTTGAAAATGTTTCCAGTCTCCCAGGTGCTATAATGGTTGGGAGTCTGTTTACAGGTCAGTGCTGTCTCCAACATAATTTGAATGTTAGAGTAAGAGAAAGGGTTATAAGAACTCCTCACTTATCTCTGTAGACGGAAGCACCATATCGCAATTCATCCTTAAATTTTTGAATGTCACCATTAATCAGAATTTAGCACTCTGCTCTCCCCTCCTCCTGTGTACCTGATCTATGATTACATTAGAGATTACAAGTCTGGCAGACTGCCAAATAACTCCTGGAATGTGGATCAGAATGAAAGTACTTCTGCTGGAAACTTTGAGGATGAATTACTCCACAGTGTCTGTACCTACAGAGATTACTATAAGCTTATTTGAACTTCCTGAGCCCATTCACTAGATTTAAGCAGGTATGGACCACCTGACATACTGATCAACATTGACAAATTATGAATGCAACTTTGTGAAAGAGACAAGGAAGGAATCCAGCAGCACAATGAGATATAGGTAGAAATGTTTACAGAAATAATATTCAGAAATGCAAGTTTATCAGGAGATTGCATTCCACAGATATGCTATATGGCCAAATATTTGTAGTCACCTGACCATCACACCTATATTGGCTGATTAAACACCCCCTTTCAAAATTATGGTTAGTAATATGGGGTCCCCCCCACCTTTGTGTCATTAACTGTCCCCACTTTTCTGGGAAGACTGTTCACAAAATTTTGTAATGTACCTGTGGGAATTTGTGACCATTCAACCAAAAGAACCTTAGTGAAGTCAAGTACTGATGTTGGATGAGAAGACCTGACTCACAATCAGGCTGAGGTTGTGTTCATGACATTTGAGTTCCTCCACAAAAAACGTATCAATGTCTTTATGGAGATGGATTTGTGCTCAGGAGCACAGTCATGCTGGAACAGAAAAGGTTGCCTACATATACTGTAGAGCAGAGGTATCAAACACAATTTCAACATGGGCTACATCAGCAGTATGGTTGCCCTCAAAGAGCTGGTTGTATCTGGGGTGTGCTATGTACAGAGTGCAGGGTTCAGGAGCGTGTTACATAGAGAATGTAGTGTTTAGAATTACACTATGTACAGAGTACAGGATTAAGGGGTGCGTTGTGTAGAGAGTGCAGAGTTTAGGAGTGCATTACTTACAGAGTTCAGGGGTGAACTATGCACAGTATACAACCCCCCCAAAGCTTCCTCACATCTCTCAGTCTCCTACCTGGTGTAGCTATAATACCTCCCTGTGTAGGTGGCTCTGCCTCACCTTGCAGGGAGATCTCTCTCTCTCTCTCTGATTCTGGAGATCTAACCCCACTGTGCCCCACTGTGAGTGCTTGAAAGGATCTGCTGGTTCCAGGGGCCGCTGAGAGCAATGCATTAATAATGATGATGATGATTGTAGCAATATGACTAAGCTTGTTTAATCTGGTTTACAGCATTATACATTGAATCAAAGTGTTACATTTAGAACATTCTTTTCCCCAGCATTGTCCCTTTTGTGTTCAGCTCGGGTTTTAAAAGCAAAATGTAGAGTTTTGGAGAAAACATACACAATAATATTCCAGCACTGGAGGTCAGTATGGCGAATATCTCCACAGCCACCGTGTATTTCCCTCTGGTGCTCAGATAGGCCGGGATCATGGCAATCCAGACACTGCAGAACACCAGCATGCTGAAGGTGATGTATTTGGCCTCATTAAAACTGTCCGGTAATGTCCTCACCATGAAAGCCAGAACAAAACTTACAGCTGCCAGAAACCCCATATAACTCAACATAGAGTAGAACCCAATAACTGACCCTTCATTACACCGAATGAGGATCTTCCCAGGATAGGAGTCCATGTCATACTCCTGAAATGGGGGAGAGATGGACAACCAGAGAATGCAATTCATAACCTGAATGGATGAGCAGAATAACATGACTGTATTGGGAAGTTTGACTCCCACCCATTTTCTACAAGAGCTTCCAGGTCTGGTGGCTTTAAAAGCAATGAAGACCATGATGGTTTTGGCTAGGATGGAAGATGCTGAGATGGTGAAGGGAACGCCAAAAGTGACTTGTTGAAGCACACAGGTAATATTCACAGGACGGCCAAGGAACAGGAATACAGAAAGGAAACTCACTATGAGGGAGAAGAGCAGAATGAAGCTGAGGTTCCGATTATTGGCTCTGACTATGGGAGTGCTCCGAAACCAAAAAAATAGTCCAAGTATTAAGAGAGATGCCGTAGCAAATATAACTGAAGTTATAGAAAAAAATAAAACTAAAATATCCTCCTCGTATGATAAATACTCGATGACCTTCTCAATACAAATAGTTTTAGCTTTGTTGGGCCATTCATTTTCAGGACACTTCTTGCAGAGTTCACTGTCTGTAGAGTAAAAATAAGAGAAAATAACATTAAGCATAGTACACAAAAGTGGGGTATGCCTGTATACCAAGAATGCAACTATTTGACAATATTTGTTTCAGTAATTTTTTTAGTTTACCTTAAAGTTTTTTTGGAGATAAGATGTAATAATAAATCTGAATTAAAAGTAATACAAAAGAACAAAAAAAATATTGGAACAATATATATGGTATATATCTCAAGAAAGCTTTAGTCATTAACAAAGTGTGATGACGCTCTACTGAAAATGAAAGAACCTTCAGCCTCATTGATGGCCATGACACAGTGGGGGGATTTACTGAAGCTGATGCATTCAAAATCAGGTGTAGCTGTGCATGGCAGCCAATCAGCTTCTAACATCAGCTTGTTCTACTAAGCTTTGGCAATAAAACCTGGAAGCTGATTGGTTTCTATGCAGAGCTGCACCAGATTTTGCACCCTCTAATTTTAGTAAATAACCCCCAGTCTATCTGTAACCTTAACATGCATGCAACAATGAAATTCCCTTAATTTACCAATTTTGGTCTCTTCAGTGTAATTATTTTCCAGATCATTCCTTTTAGATAAGTGCAAAACTGTTGGAGGCTTTCTCAGGCAGACATTAGGAGGAAGCTGATTTCCGTTGCTTGCTTGAGAAAGCCTCCAACACTCCCAGAAGGGTGAGAAGGTAGAAGAAAAGTGCAGAAATCTTTACTGATGAAACCTTTCTGACTTTTTTTGGTAATCATTAATGTCATACTATTTAAAGTGTTACTAAACTCACAACAGTAAAATATGTCTGTATATGCAGCATAGCATAAGGGGTTAATCCTCTGCATTGTATAAAAAGGCTGTTTTATCCTGTATGCACCGATCCTTCCCTCCTGCAATGTCTATCTGGGGAAAGCCAGCTAACACACAGGCAATAGCCAACCTGCACATGCTCAGTTGTGTCTTCTATGCTGAAGAGAACATTTACTTGTTCTTAGAGATAGCCAGGTCACATGATATGCACTGGAGAAACTCTGCAGTTGATCACTGACTGTGGTATACAGATCAGCCAAAAAGGTATATAGTGCTAGTATTTTAATGTAAAAAGAATATTTATAATCTGTGGGCACTGGGGGGTGAACTATTTTCATATTACTGGGTTTAGTAACACTGGGCACTACAGATTCAGCCCACAGCACTGCTGCATCTAATCTCTCCCCTCTCTGTACCGATCGGTACAGAGAGGGGAGAGGAACTGGATGTGACGCCGGTTTGTTTACAAGTAATTGCTCTGTCATTTGATGAAGCGATCACATGGTAAACGGCGGCTATCAGTGGCCATTTACTGTGATCTGTGTCCTCTGGACCCGGAATTCACGGATATTCCTGGGTGCGCACCCCAGGGGGATTCTGGGAGGACGTCAATGTACGCCCTCCCAGAGTTATCAAGCCACACTGTAGCCATCATTCGGCTATAGCGGGGTCGGCAAGCTGTTAAAGGACTTTAAAAGTTTTAATTTTCTAATCCAATATGAGATTTTAGAAAAATAAAGCTTACCAGAATGGTTTGATATTTCTCCTTCTGAACATGGAGCACAATTATAACAACACGGGTGATATCCTTCTCTTACAGATTTTCTGAACCCTGGAAGACATTCCTCGGAGCATCGACCCCTTGGGACCTGAAATAATATAGAAGGATATGAACTATTCAGGGGCAAAACTAAAGATATTATAGTGTAAGTAAACCAAGCTTCTGATCAGTGGCATCACTATGGGGGTGCGGGGGGTGCGGACCGCACCTGGGTGACACTCTCCAGAGGGATGACACCAGGGCCATCGAAAGGGGGTACCACTGGGCACACAGGGGGGCCCAGACAGCAGGGAAATTGGTGCGGCAGGATGGAATTATAGAACAATGCACTGTGTCTGTGTCTCCCTCCAGCAGTTGAAAGCCAGTTTCTCCCCCTCTCCCTCCCAAAGGCTTTAAGCTGCTGGAGGGAGAGTTCTGCTGCACCGTGTGCCCCCTATGTACCCCCACAGTGCTTCCAGCTGCTGTGGAGCACATGCAGATGTAGAGTGGGGGAAAGGGCCAGTAAATATGTCATTTCCTGGCCCCTTCTTTTTGTGAATTGAACACAGCGAGTGATCGGTATAGATCGCTCCTGTGTCCATTCATAACTGAGCATAGTAAACTGTGTTCAATTTATGAATGAACAGGAGCCTCTGTCTCCTACCTACAGAGAAAAGATTTGAAGAATCAGACCTCTGATGTATCATCCACACTCCCCTCAAAATTCGGAATTTGTGACACCATGTTTTACTGCACCAGGTTGCACCCACCTTAGTGACGACACTGCTTCTGTTATTTAAAATAATGTTGCATGCATTTCTGCATTCCTAAAGGGACATTTTAAAATGCATACAAACCATTATGACCATCTTTGTGACTTTTCCACCGTTATCCTGAACTGCTTGTGCAATAATATGGCTTCAATGACCTTCAGCTTCTCTCCCCATAAAGCACTTTTAAAGCTCTTCCTGCACCTCCCTCTCTATCCCTCTTCTCTTTGGAAGCTCACTGTATGTCTCTCTTTTCTCCAGGTTGCACTTTGATTTATCTGCCTCTGGGACAGGGGGCAATCTTCCTTAATGAGTTTTCTGCCCAGCTATCCTATTTTATATCCTTTGAAATGTCCAACATCATTCTTGGTGAATTTAAACACTTCCAACCCAAGGCCATCATATGACGTACTGGACTTTGAATGGGGATATCCAAATGATGAGTGAGGCATCATTCAGTTATCTTTTTCAGCCGGTGATTCCCTGCACTGTGAGAACAATCATTAGTGGCAGTTCAGTCGCTTTATCGTTTATACAGGACATCCCCTCCCGCCACCCTCCGGTGCTTCTACCGGCTTGCCTGTGCAATTGGCGAGCCATAGAAAGAATCCACCAGCGGCGGAAGTTCACCATAGATATTACCAGTGACCAGATGGTCCCCAGCAGTCTCTATGATCTTCCGAGGCCCGGGCGCAACATTATGATGTCACATCCGGCCTGGCAATTGTAAATACTGCCATGTACTCAGCTAAAAAGACCAAGATCATTTTTTGTTTGAATCTCAGCCTTTCCTGCATAGAGGAGAGATGCGGGGTCTTATAGACCCCCACATTTCTCCTTAAAGAGGACCTTTTCATGCCCTATTCCTATTAAAAGGGATGTTTACATTCCTTGTAATAGGAATAAAAGTGATCTAAAAAAAATTAAGTACAGTGTAAAAAATAAATAAATAAATAAACAATAAATAAATAAAAAAAAAATTTTTAATGCACCTGTCCCCGCATGCTCGCATGCAGAAGCGAACGTATACGGACATAATGCCCACATATGTAAAGAGCGTTCAAACCACACATGTGAGGTATCACCATGAACGTTAGGGTGAGTGCAGCAATTCTAGCCCAAGACCTCCTCTGGAACTCCAAACTGGTAACCTGCAAACATTTTTAAAGGGTCGCTATTGAAATTTTTAAGTACTGAAGTTTGGCGTCATTCCACGAGTATTGCGCAATTTTAAAGCATGACATGTTAAGTATCTATTTACCTGGCGTAACATTATCTTTCACATTATAGAACAAAATTGGGCTAACTTGAGTGTTTGTAATAATGTTTACACCCCATCCCAGCTCCTCAAACTAACCTCCTTCTTTAGCCTAATGCAATAGACACTTCTGAAATCCATGAAACTTCAATTTTTCACTCTCTGACTATAACCTTACTAATTTCTCACTCTCCATATCTATAAGCCCCTATTCCTCCTTACAGCATACCTCCAGACATCTTCACCACTTTAGCCCTTCTCCTATCTCTACAACAGACTACCTTTATACCCTCAAAGAGGAAGTAAACCCTCCTAACGTTTTCAGCCAAGGAAGCTGCCATCTTAGCCTCTGTTTAATCTGCAACTGCCATGATTAGGGATGAGCTTCGAGTTCGAGTCGAACTCATGTTCGACTCGAACATTGGCTGTTCGCAAGTTCACCGAACAGCGAACAATTTGGGGTGTTCGCGGCAAATTCTAATGCCGCGGAACACCCTTTAAAAGTCTATGGGAGAAATCAAAAGTGCTAATTTTAAAGGCTAATATGCAAGTTATTGTCATAAAAAGTGTTTGGGGACCTGGGTCCTGCCCCAGGGGACATGGATCAATGCAAAAAAAAGTTTTAAAAACAGCCGTTTTTTCAGGAGCAGTGATTTTAATAATGCTTAAAGTCAATCAATAAAAGTGTAATATCCCTTTAAATTTCGTACCTGGGGGGTGTCTATAGTGTGCCTGTAAAGGGGCGCATGTTTCCTGTGTTTAGAACAGTCTGACAGCAAAATGACATTTTGAAGGAAAAAACTCATTTAAAACTACTCGCGGCTATTGCATTGCCGACAATACACATAGAAGTTCATTGATAAAAACGGCATGGGAATTCCCCAAAGGGGAACCCCGAACCAAAATTAAAAAAAAAAAATGACGTGGGAGTCCCCCTAAATTCCATACCAGGCCCTTCAGGTCTGGTATGGATATTAAGGGGAACCCCGGCCAAAATTTAAAAAAAAAATGACGTGGGGTTCCCCCTAAATTCCATACCAGACCCTTCAGGTCTGGTATGGATTTTAAGGGGAACCCCGCGCCAAAAAAAAAAAAAAAAAACGGCGTGGGGTCCCCCCAAAAATCCATACCAGACCCTTATCCGAGCACGCAACCTGGCAGGCCGCAGGAAAAGAGGGGGGGACGAGAGTGCGGCCCCCCCTCCCTCCTGAACCGTACCAGGCCACATGCCCTCAACATTGGGAGGGTGCTTTGGGGTAGCCCCCCAAAACACCTTGTCCCCATGTTGATGAGGACAAGGGCCTCATCCCCACAACCCTGGCCGGTGGTTGTGGGGGTCTGCGGGCGGAGGGCTTATCGGAATCTGGAAGCCCCCTTTAACAAGGTGACCCCCAGATCCCGGCCCCCCCCTGTGTGAAATGGTAAGGGGGTACATAAGTACCCCTACCATTTCACGAAAAAAGTGTCAAAAATGTTAAAAATGACAAGAGACAGTTTTTGACAATTCCTTTATTTAAATGCTTCTTCTTTCTTCTATCTTCCTTCATCTTCTGGTTCTTCTGGTTCTTCTGGCTCTTCTGGTTCTTCCTCCGGCGTTCTCGTCCAGCATCTCCTCCGCGGCGTCTTCTATCTTCTTCTCCTCGGCCCGCTCCGCACCCATGGCATGGGGGGGAGGCTCCCGCTCTTCTCTTCTTCTTTTCTTCTCTTCTTCTCTTCTTCTTTTCTTCTTTTCTTCTCCGGGCCGCTCCGCAATCCATGCTGGCATGGAGGGAGGCTCCCGCTGTGTGACGGCGCTCCTCGTCTGACAGTTCTTAAATAACGGGGGGGGCGGGGTCACCGACGTCACGGGGAATGCCACAGGGAAGTCCCGTCAAGTCACCGTGCGTCAGAGGGGGGCGGGGTCACCGGGTGGCCCCGCCCCCCCGTTATTTAAGAACTGTCAGACGAGGAGCGCCATCACACAGCGGGAGCCTCCCTCCATGCCAGCATGGATTGCGGAGCGGCCCGGAGAAGAAAATGAAGAAGAGAAGAAAAGAAGAAGAGAAGAGCGGGAGCCTCCCCCCCATGCCATGGGTGCGGAGCGGCCCGAGGAGAAGACAGAAGACGCCGCGGAGGAGATGCTGGACGAGAACGCCGGAGGAAGAACCAGAAGAGCCAGAAGAACCAGAAGAACCAGAAGATGAAGGAAGATAGAAGAAAGAAGAAGCATTTAAATAAAGGAATTGTCAAAAACTGTCTCTTGTCATTTTTAACATTTTTGACACTTTCTTCGTGAAATGGTAGGGGTACTTATGTACCCCCTTACCATTTCACACAGGGGGGGGGCCGGGATCTGGGGGTCACCTTGTTAAAGGGGGCTTCCAGATTCCGATAAGCCCCCCGCCCGCAGACCCCCACAACCACCGGCCAGGGTTGTGGGGATGAGGCCCTTGTCCTCATCAACATGGGGACAAGGTGTTTTGGGGGGCTACCCCAAAGCACCCTCCCAATGTTGAGGGCATGTGGCCTGGTACGGTTCAGGAGGGAGGGGGGGCCGCACTCTCGTCCCCCCCTCTTTTCCTGCGGCCTGCCAGGTTGCGTGCTCGGATAAGGGTCTGGTATGGATTTTTGGGGGGACCCCACGCCGTTTTTTTTTTGGCGCGGGGTTCCCCTTAAAATCCATACCAGACCTGAAGGGTCTGGTATGGAATTTAGGGGGAACCCCACGTCATTTTTTTTTTTTTAATTTTGGCCGGGGTTCCCCTTAATATCCATACCAGACCTGAAGGGCCTGGTATGGAATTTAGGAGGACTCCCACGTCATTTTTTTTTTTTAATTTTGGTTTGGGGTTCCCCTTTGGGGAATTCCCATGCCGTTTTTATCAATGAACTTCTATGTGTATTGTCGGCAATGCAATAGCCGCGAGTAGTTTTAAATGAGTTTTTTCCTTCAAAATGTCATTTTGCTGTCAGACTGTTCTAAACACAGGAAACATGCGCCCCTTTACAGGCATACTATAGACACCCCCCAGGTACAAAATTTAAAGGGATTTTACACTTTTATTGTTTGACTTTAAGCATTATTAAAATCACTGCTCCTGAAAAAACGGCCATTTTTAAAACTTTTTTTTGCATTGATCCATGTCCCCTGGGGCAGGACCCAGGTCCCCAAACACTTTTTATGACAATAACTTTCATATAAGCCTTTAAAATTAGCACTTTTGATTATTCATGTTCGTGTCCCATAGACTTTAACGGTGTTCGCATGTTCGAACGAACTTTTTTCCTGTTCGCATGTTCTGGTGCGAACCGAACAGGGGGGTGTTCGGCTCATCCCTAGCCATGATGGTTCACATGTGATTCATTATGATGCCAGCCATTGAATGGTTTAACAGTTTGGTTGAGAGCACATCCAATGTGACAGCTAGCATTTCCGGCATGTCGGAATGTTAACTGTTTTTTGAAACTATCAAATTGACGCGTTTACTTCTGCTTTAATAAGCACATATCTATCCAGACAGTATTAAAAGTCAGTCCTCTCTAGTCATACTATCCTGGAACACCTCACCCAACATGGATGACAACCCCCAAGTATTTGACAATGTCTTCACACTGTCCCTCTTAAAGGGACCACAACTCAAAAACTGGGGGAATATCCCTGTTTTCCAGGATACATTCCCGGTATCCTGTACACCCCCCATCCCTCCTACCAGCAAACCCATAGAAATCTTCACCACTTTAGCCCTTCTGTTATCTACTCTGCAAACAAATACTGTTATGGCCAAATCTCACCCCTACCTGCCCTTACTTTGCCAATTCTGTCTACAACAGCTCACTTTCACCATCCCTGGAAACATTGCCCCCCTCCATCATCACGTACAGAATTAGTGGTAGTATCACTACCACCACTAGATGACAAACGTGTGACAGCTTGTTTCACATTGTAAAGAAGTTGGTGGGGATTCTGGTGTTGTTGGTCAAATGGTTTCATCACCATGTTTGGCTCTCTGTGACACAAGGCTTTCCCTAAGTCCAGAGACAGGAAAGAAGCCCCAAACCAATATATTACCTCCACCATGCTTCACAGAGGAGGGAACGTATTGGTAGTGATATGCTCTATTTTTTTCCAAAAAAAAATTCATATTCTATTATACTGACCTTTATTACATTCATTTATAAAATAGTGCTCTGTGGTCATTCTTACCATTTGAGAACTTTAGGTACAGTTGTTCAGTTGCTGTTTAGACATTTATACAGGTTTTTTACTGAAATCCTATGTTCCTGCAGTAAAAGTGAAATTTACAGCAAATGTAGGCTTTAGATATGTTTTTGTGGCCCTTTTGTCTTCATGTAGCTTTACAATTCTTCATCCAAAATCCTACATACTTTGATAATGGCTTGAGTCATAGGAACAGAACCTTCTTTAGTAGAATAGACTCTACCAGACATTGGTCTTTATAATAGGGCAGGACACCATTAAGCCACACCTTAGTGATGAATGTGCGGCTCTCTGGGGGGTATGCTGGATGGACTTCTAGCTATGATGGCTCTGAGGGACTAATGAATCTGACCTAATTTGACTTCTGCTTTGCTGATTGCAGTCTGAGCTCTTTGCTGAGTATTCATGTGTATGTGGCTGGCTTTAAGTATATGTTTATACCATTAAGGCTGCTCACTCTCATTGTCCAAGTCCATACCATCACCCATCCCCCTCCCTACTCTCATCCTGTTTTTAACTTTTTGAGTGTTTCCCCCTGCCAATATTGTCAATATAGGTGCTATTTGGCACTCTGAGCTACTGGCTCTTTGTTGTGAATACTCAAGTACCTGAGATACTTTATATGATGATGCTTTGAAGTTTAATGGGTGAGATTATCTTCTTTGGACTCCCTTGCAAGATAGTGAGGCCTGTTTTCTCCAACAATCCCTGAGTGTATCCTGATGAAGCTAGAGAGTGAAACGCGTTGATGCATAGGGGCTCACTACTATGTATACTATGCATGTTCATCTTTGTCATGTATTGTGTATAGTGTATTATATGATTTTAACCCTTTATCCTTTTTTGCTTTTCTATACCACATATTGTTATAAATAAAATATTCTTTTATACCTGCTACTGTCCATTGTGCCTCTAAAGTCTGACCCTGTGCTATTTCATGCCCAATCTTTTCTTTCGTTGCCACACCTAAAGCCTCTCATTAATTGGGGTAATGGAGTCGAATTACAATTTTTTCTGGCTGTCACTATCTAAGAGGTTCAGACATGAACCGACCGACCGACTCATGTACATATACGTCGGCATTTTGAAGATGGATATCTCGGTAACGGCAGCAGCTGCTGCCACAACCGAGGTATCCATCTTTAGAGCCGGCGGTTCTGTTTACGATAATGGTGGTCTCTATGGCAGATTTGCCACAAGATCACCGTTATCGGCAGCGGGGGAGGTGCCACCCCCTCCCGCCACTCTCCCGTGCCCTCCGCTGCTTACCGGAGCCGTCGGTAGCGGCAGAGGCGATCGGGACCTGTCCGTGTCTGTGTATGGAGAGGAGTGAGGGGAAGATGGCCCCCACCTGTCTTCATACCATAGGAGGGTGGAATTGACGTGAAAACATCACTTCTGCCCATACGTCTTAAAGGCACATTTTTCTGTTGTCATTTTTCCAAATGACATTTTTTTTTTGCATTGTAGTCCAAATATGAGATCTGAGGACTTTTTGACCCCAGATCTGATATTTAAGAGGACCTATCATGCTTTTTTCTATTACAAGCGATGTTTACATTTCTTGTAATAGGAATAAAAGTGACCCATTTATAAAAAAAAAAAGTGAAAAAATAAATAAAATTAAGTAAAATAAATAAGAATTTTTTTTTTTTAACGCACCCCGTCCTGACGAGCTTGCGCGCAGAAGCGAACGCATACGTGAATAGCGCCCGCATATGAAAACGGTGGTCAAACCACACATGTGAAGTATCACCACGATCGGTAGAGCGAGAGCAATAATTCTAGCCCTAGAACTCCTCTGTAATACAAAACATGCAACCTGTGGAATTTTTTAAACGTCGCCTATGGAGATTTTTGAGTGTAAAAGTTTGACGCCATTCCACGAGCGGCCGCAATTTTGAAGCGTGACATGTTGGGTATCAATTTACTCGGTGTAACATTATCTTTCACAATATAAAAAAATTGGACTAAGGTTACTGTTGTCTTATTTTTTATTCAAAAAAGTGAATTTTTTCCAAAAAAAGTGTGCTTGTAAGACCGCTGCGCAAATATGGTGTGAAAAAAAGTATTGCAATGACCGCCATTTTATTCTCTAGGGTGTTAGAAAAAAAATATATAATGTTTGGGGGTTCTAAGTAATTTTCTAGCAAAAAAAACTGTTTTAAACATGTAAACACCTAAATTCAAAAACGAGGCTAGTCCTTAAGTGGTTATTAATGTTTTTCTATGAATATCTTTGATTGCTTCAATTAGTAGTCCACCAGTATATATGACTAGATTTTTTAAATTTGGTTGCATTTTAGGAGCCACTTGTTCAGAAATACAGGTAGCTCCATGGGGTTTATAAACTTTATTTTTTTAAAGAATATAACTGACAACTTCTGATCAGGGTAATTACTACTCAGAACTTTTTTTTTTCTTACAGTCAGATTAATTCAGAAGGCCTGGGTAGAATCTGTCCATGGATAATACTGGTGATTTTTCTGGTCCAAAGACTTTTATCTCCTTCTGTACACTGGAGTTGGGGTCCTTCTATGAGTGTCTATGTCCTGGTCTGCGTGATGAGGAGGGGGTGACCTAGTAGTAGTCAGTCACATTCAGCTGGACTTGTTCTGTAATGTAGAAGATGTTTTGTAGTTCATCCACTTTTCAGTTATAATGAGTGATGGTAACATATCCCGGCATTTATATCCACACAGCTAGACCTGACACCTTCATCTAATCACCATGGAATGAGTCAGGGCAGATGCTAGCTGTCCAAGAACAGGATGGGAGGAGGGGGTTAGGTTTTGTCTTGAGGTGGACTTTAGGGCAGGAGCAGATCTGGGGGGGTGACAACAGGGAAATCCCCCCCAAGAAAATATTACCAACTCAGAGTCTCATTTTCTAAATCAGCAGCAGTGGCGTCGAGACACACTTGTTGTTGCACTGCCGCTGGCCTGGCCTCTACTGCCTGCCACACTGGGTGCTATTGCCTGCTGCCTGGCATCTAGCAACCAGTGGCATCACATCTGAGGAGGAGAATGAGGCCACCAGAATTTAGAGCAGAGGAGGATTTAATTTGTTCCTCCTCCCCGCTTAGTGAATGTTGGCTCTACCCACCTCCTCCCTCCATCTTCTCCAGCGCGGCATGAGAGTAGGGAACTGTGCCAGCCAGCCTGCCAGGATTAGAGTAGATTAGAAAAAAATGAGGGGAGAGAAAGTGGACCAAAGGCCCGGAAAGGATTCTTCAAAAAGGAACAGACTAGAAATAATAAGAATTAAATAGTAATCTTTATTGAAAACAATTCCACCAAAATATCATTCGGAAAAAGTTAGAAAAATACCTCCACCACATAATTATAAAATATGATAACATTATCACGACACAGATGGCCACAACAGAGAAACATTCATTCATTCAACCCTCATATAGATCATATACCAGCTGGTAATGAAGTAAACCCCGAAATAAGGGAGATTTCCCCTATATATATATAAAAGCAAAAAAAAAAATTGATCATTACTGAGGAAGTCCTTGGGCTTTACAAGAGTCTTCAGCTGGAGACACTGGTACTGTGTATAGAAGCCAATTACAGACAGTCCTAGATGTATAAAGGAAGAAAACCACAGTGGGGGGAGGGGGGGTATTATAATTGCAATGTAATTCAGAGACTGGAAGCGAATTGGATTTATGATGCCACATGGTTGTGATGGTTACACTGTAATGCCCCGTACACACGGTCGGACTTTGTTCGGACATTCCGACAACAAAATCCTAGGATTTTTTCCGACGGATGTTGGCTCAAACTTGTTTTGCCTACACACGGTCGCACAAAGTTGTCGGAATTTCCGATCGACAACCACGCGGTCACGTACACCACGTACGACAAGACTAGAAAAGGCCGGTTCAGAACCAAGCGCGGCACCCTTTGGGCTCCTTTTGCTAATCTCGTGTTAGTAAAAGTTTGGTGAGAGACGATTCGCGCTTTTTCAGACTCGTGGCTTTCAGATCGTTTTCTGCCGTTCAGTTTGTGCTTGTGGGTTTGTATCTGCTCTTCAGTGCGTGCAGTCAGTTCGTATCGGAGTTTTCTGTGTGATCTTGCCTGCTCGTTGCTGTTTTTCAGGTCGCTCTTCACAGCCCTTGCTGTTCTTCAGTGCGTTCTGTTACTTCGTTCTGAGCAGCCGACCGTTTTGTAGCCATGTTTCGTATGCGTACTCCTCGTAGAGTTCGTGCTGTGCGGGGGCTTGGTGTTGGGGTCCTGACCTTGACACAAGTCCAGTCCATGAACAGGGTGGGGAGGAGTTCATGGACCAAGAATTGGTTGCTTCAGCATGACCAGTTCTGTCATATGCCTTTGCTCCGTGAGACCCGTGAGAATAATCCTGATGATTTCAGGAACTTTCTCAGGATGACGGACCCCGTGTTTCACCGTTTGTTGGCTTCGCTGACCCCCTATATCAGCAGGCAGGATACCTGCATGAGGCAAGCCATCACTCCGGAGCGGAGGTTGGTCGCTACCTTGCGGTATTTGGCCACAGGGAGAAGTCTGCAGGACTTAAAGTTCTCGACAGGCATCTCCCCCCAGGCTCTGGGGATCATTATCCCAGAGACCTGTTCTGCCATCGTACAGGTCCTGCAGAAGGAGTATATGAAGGTAAGATTTTTATGCTTTAATATCACATTTTATTGTATTGAATGTTTGCTAATATATTGTATTTCTTTCCTCATTCCCTAATTACCATGATTGTAATATGCTGTGAATGCCCCTTTGTCCTCATGCATGCTGGATTTTTATGTAATTATTATTTGAGGTCCTTCATACATATTTGCCCTTCAATAACCTCCCCAGCATGGTGTCTCCTGCCCTATATTCACCTCATGTAGTCACTTAACAATGTATTTTATCAGCTCCATAGTAGTGCTTTACCCCAAACACCCCCTAAAATGTTTGGAAATGTTATTTTAGCTTTAAATTCAGGCAGAGTGGCAGAGGCTTTTTTTTGTGGTGTCCCCAAATTTTTTGTAACCCTCCCTCCCCCAACTGCTAAGTCAGCTGATCCCAATTCTCGATCCTCAATCATCTATCTGCTGACTTTGCCAAACCCATACACACTATACCCATCTCTTTACTGGTCAGATTTATGCATGAATTCCCCAAAGCATGTAGTGCAAGGACCTGCCTGTATACTTTCCAATGGTACTGTTTAAAGTTTTTGTATCCTATTATTATCTTGATAGGTAATAGCAGAATGTCCAAATGTCCTCAAATGTGTACAGTGTGTATTTATATCTTTGTATTATGACACTTCTTACCTGTCCAGTGGGCTGCCAATAGTGTAACTAAGGAGGGGCTGTTCCAAGTAATACCCTGTATTTAGGCATTCATCTCTAAATGAAGTGAAGAGGGTTACCTGTCCAAGAGTCCCCCCCTATAATGTTAGAAATGGCCCATGAGAGGGGGGGAGGGGGAATATGATAGGTGTACCTTATACTTTGTTGTTGTTAAATGCTATCTGGAGGTTGCCCCATAATTTGTGTATAATCTGCTTGCCATGTATCTTTGAAAAAATAGTAATGTTTATTGTTTTTTCCTCAACAGTTTCCTTCAACGCCACAGGAATGGCAGACTGTGGCCTCCCACTTTGCCCAGCGGTGGGACTTTCCTAACTGCGGAGGGGCAATTGATGGGAAACACATCCACATCATCCCACCACCCAACTCGGGGTCGTACTATTATAATTACAAGGGGTTTAATAGTATAGTGATGTTGGCGGTGGTGTCGGCTAATTACGAGTTCTTGTATGTGGACGTGGGGAAGAATGGCCGGATGTCCGATGGTGGAGTGATCGCCCAGACGGAGTTCTACAGGCGTCTCCAGAATGACAGCTTGGACTTGCCACCTCCAGAGGACAATGTTGAAGGTCTCCCATTTGTGTTCGTTGCTGATGAAGCATTTGCGCTGGGGGACCACCTGATGCGGCCATTCCCGATGAGGACCCTCACCCCGGAACAGAGGGTTTTTAATTACCGGCTGGCCAGAACCCGAAGAGTGGTGGAGAACACATTTGGAATCCTGGCCAGCCGGTTCCGATTATTTCTGACACCCATCCATATGGCGGAGTATAAACTGAACCATATAATACTTGCCTGCTGTGTTCTCCATAATTTTTTAAGAAAACATTCAGCCAACTATGCTGGCTCAGTTGGGCCTGAGGCCAGAATCCCAAATCCATCAACACTGACGGCGCTTGAAAGTGGCTGTCCTGGCTTGCCCTCCCTGAATGCCTGTGATGTCCGGTTATGCTACCTGGAGTTCTTTGCGGGTAAGGGGGCTATCAATATGCCAGACAATCTGTGACACCTTTTTCAAATAAAAAACAAACAAAAGAAATTCTTGGTGGACATTTACTGCTTGTGTTTGTTTTAGCTGACCCTGACAGAAATGTGTTGAGTGCAGAAAATGTCGTGATTGGGTAACCTTATAAAAAATAGTGTTGGCTGGTACTTCCTAAATGCCAAAACACATTTCACTACAAGTGCACCTGCAACTGCACTGAACCTGCACTTGTAGTGCAAAGTGTATTTGCCCTTAGGAAATAACCCCCATAAAACAGCAATTACATCACCCCAAAAGTGTTGTAGTGTTGAGACAATAATCCACACATTTTTGAGTAACCAACTTTTTTATACCTGCACAATCACATGTGCATTTCCCAAAGGTTTTTAAAACAAACCAACATGTTTGTTGTATAACAATTTTTGCAGTAGCATTATCAAAAATCGAAATGTCCATTTCAGATAAAACAGGCCTGTGTAAAACCAACAAGAAAGCCAAAAAACTTGAACTTACAAAGTTCACATATGGTAAAAGCTGAAGGCAATATCAGACATGAGTATTTAGGAACTGGGTTTGATATAGCGTTCAGATGGGGGAAATCACTCCTGGAAAAGCCAAATTTGGAAGATGCACACCAATTTATGAATGTCAACATGTGCTATCTGCCATCAGGGGGGATCAAGGGACGTGTTTTGGGGGAGCAAGCCCTTCCTCAATGCGACTTTATAATTGAGGAAGGGGTTGCACCCCCAAAACGCATCCATTGATCTCCCGTGATGGCAGATAGCACATGTTGGCACACTGTGTGCATCCTCCAAATTTGGCTTTTCTAAACATTGTAAAAATTTTCGTAAGATAAAACAGGTGATTTTGTGGGGTTTAAATTCGCCCCAAAACATCAATGATGTTATTATTTTTTTTAATAACATCACTGATTTGTTGCTGGATGTTTTGCAATTGGAGATTACACCCCATGATCTCCCCAATCAGTATCTGGGCACTTTCAGATGTAAAGCGTTCTGGATCACGATCACCTAAAAAGAGATAAAGAACAAAAAAAAGGTCTCAAAAATCTGCCACCATCCATCTCTTTTACCTGAGCCTGTGGTCGCAGACACTCACCTGTTGTGGTGCCAATCTCCACCACATCTTCTTCTTCCTCCTGCTCAGCTTCTTGGGTTGGTATTTCCCCTTCTTCCAGAGGTGGGGGGTCTGTGTTCTCCTGGGATGAGGGGTGTCTGAGTCTTTTCTCCCCTATGTAAAACAAAAATGGTATAATTAGCACACAGATATTTGATGGAAGAACTAGAAATAGGAAACATTGCTTGGAAGTGGGGTACAATTGTCTATTTTAGCTGAGTTCCAAGATGTATATTTTTTATTGCCCTTTGTCAAGCTGCAATACTTTACCTGTTTAGTACAAGCTTCACAGATGTAGCCCCCCCTATAGTATACACTGGAGCACCTGTGTGCCCCCCCTAATAAAAATGGTGTTCTGGGGTCCCACACTAGTGCTCCAGTGTCCAGATGTGAAAACAGCTGCTCAGTGTCCTCTCCTTACACACAATCTAGTTTGCATTTCATTCTAGTAACAAACCCATCTACACAAACAAATATTTGGCATCCAAGTAGGCCCCCAAAAATGTGTGAAAATGCATATGGCCTAAACAATGGTGTTCTAGAGGCCGAAAGAAAAATGTTTGATACGAACGAATAATGGGCCCATGAACATTAAAGTTGACCTTTTTAAACGTTACAATTACTAAAAGCATATGGAGCAGAACGAATGGAATAAAGACAGAAAGAATAGGAACACAGCACAACTACTTACTTTTTTGCAGCACTCTCCGGATCTTTCGGTACTGCTCTGGCTCTCTCAACTTCAGGTCCGACCACCGTTTCCTGAGCTGATCTTTTGATCTTCGTACCCCGAAATTCCTCTCAAGACTCCTGACCACTTTCGCCATAATCTTGGCCTTTCAGATGTTGGGGTTGGGGTAAGGCCCATATTTTCCATCATAGTCGGACTTCTTCATGATGTCAACCATCTCCAACATCTCCCCAAATGACATATTTGTGGCCTTAAAACGTCTCCTTCTGGATCGGGACGTGCCTGGATCCGGGCTTTCCTCCTCCTTCTCCTCGTTGATATAATTATCACGCACCTGCTGTAACTCCGCCATCATGCTCTTCCCCCACTGCGCCGAACGAAAAGGGGCGGGGAATAGACTAGAAAGAACGTCAGGGGCGGGCGGAGTTACACGCATGCGCAGTGTGTATAAAGCGTAACACGCGTGCGTATTACGTACGATCTGTGAGCGGAGGAAGGAGCATTGGACGCGCCGATCGTAAGAACGAAGGTAAGAGACAAACTTGTGCCTATACTGCTTCTAGATTGAGGCCTATATTGTAACAAGATTAGGAGAGTTTTGTCTGACATTAGGCTTTGTCTTGTGTTGTGTCTTGCAGTGAACATGGATATCTTAATGAAAGATACTGACTTCATGTCAGTATTCCTAGAGATGCTAAGGGAGCTGCCCTGTCTGTGGGAGATTAACCACCCCCATTTCAAGAACCAAGCAAAGAGGAAGGCAGCACTGGATCAATTGTGTGAAATTGTGAAGCAGGTGATCCCCACAGCAGACATCACTTATTTAAAGATTTTCATTGGTGGCCTGAGGAGTACATATCTGAGGGAGCGCAAGAAAGTCCTGTATTCACAGAGATCCGGAGCAGCAGATGACATCTATGTCCCCAGGATGTTGTACTATGACAGGCTGCACTTTCTGGCAGGCCAGACTGAACCCAGGCCATCCCTCTCAAGTCTTCCTTCCACGCTTCCTTCCCCCCCCGGCTGAGGCTTCTGACGCCCAACCTGGGCCTTCCAGGCGATATGTGGAGGAGCCCAGATTGAGCCAGGTATAGCATTCCTCTAAATATTTCTGCTTGTACAATCAATGATGTTAACTAGATGTTAGTTGGGAGTACTAATTTAGGATTGTGATTGATGATGCAAAAACTAAAACCATGTCCCTTTTTCATACACAGGGAAGTCTCAGCCAGGAGGTGGCCGGGCCGAGCCGGCTGGCTGATATCAAGGTCCCTCCACCCCCCCTGAAAACAGAAAGTGGCAGTAGGACGAGTACCCTAGAGGAGGCGGCTATAGCATTCTTTTGGAGGGCTACAGAGGTCCTGGGAGCACCCCACACCATGCAGGAGAACATTGCTGCATTCATAGCATATAAAATGCAGAGGATGGAGGAGGGCCAAAAAGCCATGTGTGAGGCCCTCATATCAGAGGCTCTGGAGAAAGGTATGAGGGGCCAAATTACACCTCACACACATCTTTGGGATGGTCCTCCTCCTCCTCCTGCAGGTCCTCCTCCTCCTCCTCCCTCTCCTCCAGGTCCCCCCAGTCCTCCTCCAGGTCCCCCCAGTCCTCCTCCTCCTCCAGGTCCTACTCCTCCTCCTGCCACATCTCCAACTGCACAGCCACAGCCCGGAAGGAAGCGTGGAAGGAAGACTAGACAGTGATTGCCCTGGGTCCAGTCTGGTCGGCCAAAAGATGCAGCCTCTTGTGGTACCACAGCCTGGGGACACAGATGTCATCTGCTGCTATCCGAGTCTCTGTGAATCCCGGACCAGACTGCCCTCCCTTAGATATGGACTCCTCAGGCCACCAATTTTGATGTTGAAGAATTGATGTCTGCCGTGGGGGTCCCAGGCTTCACTAATTTCTCCTGTTGATCCAGTGTTGCCTTCCTCTTTGTTTGGTTCTGATCCCTTAATAAAGGATTTTTGTTTTGAATTATACTCTCCTATGTGTTTTACTTCAAAAATTACAGTTTGTTTGTGAGGATTCAGGTACATTTCAAATATACAATGTGAAATGAACAAGGGACACCAACAACAAACAATCTCCTTGAGATTAAATAATAAAAGATATCAATGGTGTTGGGGTAACTTGACACACAAAACACACCCAAAAATATTCTGGAGTAAAAATAAAAATAACATTGAACAAAGATCAGCCTTGGAAAAAATCCAAACATTAAAGAAAAAAAAAGGCCTAAAATCCAAAAAAAAAATAATAAAAAATATAAAACTGTCAGATGTGACAACTAATAACAATATATTTAGGGAATCCCACTAAAAAAACACAAATAAAAGTTTGTGAGAAGTGTGTGTGAATATGAGCAGCAAAACTACTTCATTCTTGTCACATTATAAAGAAGAAGAGAGTACGCTGTATTAAACCATTTTGAACATTGCAGAGTGACGAAAGTGCTGTATCCATTGCGAACGCTAAGTTTACCAGAACGAGCTGTCCCGTGTCGGAATTTCTTCTGAGCATGTGTGGCACTTTGTGCGTCGGAACAGGCCACACACGGTCAGAATTGACGCGATCGGATTTTGTTGTCGGAAAATTTTATCTCCTGCTGTCCAACTTTGTGTGTCGGAAAATCCGATGGAAAATGTCCGATGGCGCCCACACACGGTCGGAATTTCCGACAACACGCTCCGATCGGACATTGTCCATCGGAAAATCCGACCGTGTGTACGGGGCATAAGTCTATCATAATATACTGGTAATGAGCTGGCAAAAATACAGTCCAAGGAGAGAGTGTAAGCTTCAATTCATATATATTTGTCACACAGTGTTCTCCCGATGAGTACTTCCCCACCCAGCTTTAAGGTTATCTCATCAAAGGTGAAACGCATCAGTATGACGCCATCACACTAGCTGTAACTTACAGTCTGTACACAGAGTGAAAGCAACAGACTTCTTCCCCTCTCAGTCATCCACAGAGGTCGGCTGGACCATTGGAATGCCAAAGCGCATCCTGGGTTGAAGCAGAGACTGCAGTGTGATTGTCAGCGTTACTAGCAGACTTGTTGTTCCATATCTTACAGTGACGGACACATTCTCCTCTCCCCCACATTACTGGACAGCAAATTGTCTGAAAAGACACAGTTTATCGACCTATTGGACCCTAAGCGAGTGGTGAGTCTCCATCCGTATATACTATCACCGGACTGGGTAAGCGAAGGGAATTTACCTCCCTCACATCTCACCTCCTATTCATTTTGATTTACTTCTGTTCAGCCGGCTTTGATGAGATAACCTTAAAGCTGGGTGGGGAAGTACTCATCGGGAGAACACTATGTGACAAATATATATGAAGTGAAGCTTACACTCTATCCTTGGACTGTATTTTTGTCAGCTCATTACCAGTCTATTATGATAGACTTACAGTGTAACCATCACAACCACGTGTCATCATAAATCCGATTCACTTACAGTCTCTGAATTACATTGCAAGGCCCCCCTCCCCCACTGTGGTTTTCTTCCTTTATACATCAAGGACTGTCTGTAATTGGCTTCTATACACAGTACCAGTGTCTCCAGCTGAAGACTCTTGTAAAGCCCAAGGACTTCTTCAGTAATGATCAATTAGCATTTTTTGCTTTTATATACACGGGGGAAATCACCCTTATTTAGAGGGTTTACTTAATTACCAGCTGGTATATGATCTGTATGAGGGTTGAATGAATGTTTGTCTGTTGTGGCCATCTGTGTCGTGATAACGTTATAATATTATATAATTATGTGGTGGAGGTATTTTTCTAACTTTTTCTGAGTGATATTTTGGTGGAATTGTTTTCAATAAAGATTACTATTTAATTCTTTTTATTTCCAGTCTGTTCCTTTTTGAAGAATCCTGTCCGGACCTTTGGTCCACTTTCTTTCCCCTCCTTTTTTTCTAATATGCTAATCTGATTCAGAAAAACACACCTAATCATTAACTTGTACGTACTTGAATGGTTTTCTGTCTGTCGGCCATGGAAATGTTACTTTCTATTATTGATAAATTCATACTCTTCCCTGCCCAGACAATTTTATTGGGGTGAGAATCCTGGACAACTTTTTTGTTTTTTGCAGGATTAGAGCAGAGCATGCTGAAAAGCTGCCTGTTGACCTGGCTGCACTTGCCTGAGGTGAGGGTGAGGCAGATCGCAAATGAATTAAAGCATATAAGCATTATTAGCATATTCTTTTTTTAGCATATTTTCATTATTTTGTAAAGAGGCTCTAATGAAGCCCTCGCTGACCTCCTTAACTTTGGGTACTGTGGAGCAAGCTACTATTAAAATATCACAGTCGAAGCACAGGAATTGCAGTTCATCACCCATTGATTCCCATGACCTCAAGGAATATGAGAATAAATGACTTTATTGTACCTGGCCTGCAGCTACAGAGGTTAGTGAAGGCTCATTTTTAGTGAACGCTTAGTTCTGTAAGCAACACCTTATTTTTGGCAGGGCCCCTCCCAAGACTAGACTCTGGATCCGCCTCTGCTTTAGGGTCAATACTAGTATTTTTTTTTTTGTGTAACTTCTGAATCAGCTTCCCCAGTATAACTCACCTTGTCACCTTTCCATGATATTAGCTCTGGTTTTAGTGTAAGTTGCTGAACCTCTGAAAGGGACCCATCATAGTGGCCCACAAGCGTCCAATCAGTGATATTTGTACTTTCAATTCTTATAATCCAATTTACAATGTACAGTAGGCTGGGGAGTTCTCCTTTATCATTAAAAATCATGACCTTGCCATTCGGATCCCTGTACTGTACTTCTTTTACATAGCAGGACAGCTTCAAAATGACAGAAATTATTATAGGTAACAAGCATATACAGTAGAATGGTTTGATTATATATTGTTTATCTAGTTATATCTCATTTAGAGAATTTTATCGTGATGAGATGACCTTTTTACTGAGCACTGGACTATTAGGGCTCGTTCACATATGAGGTTGGCTTTAACTGCAGATGCAGCTGCCGGGGGTGTACTCGTGCTGTGGCTTTGATGCTTTGTTTCACAGATGTGGCAGGAATTATACCCCCTATATGCCTGCCGATCACGGCACATTTAAGTTTCTCTCCTTCACATCATCTGGCACAGGGAGATTGAACACAGGACCATAGACTGGCATTCCCTCTCTATGAGGGAGACCCTGGTGAGTCCTCTCCTCCCTTATTTCCCACATCCCACAGCCCAGTGAAGTCTAGGCCCCGGATCAATGGTCCTGTCCTTCTGCATCTGCTTCTCTCCCCTCCTTCATGCCTGCTTTGCAGTCACGGTCGGCCATAGATTCATTTACAGCTCATAACAAATTTGTTGACACTCACACTGAACATGACACAGAATTACATAAACTGAGACTAAAAATTGCAGACCTTGAGGACCATTCTAGAAGGAACAATGTTACCTTTTGCGGTATACTGGAATCGGTCACAGCAGAAGCATTGGTCCCTTATGCCATAGCTCACTGATCTTGTAATGGCCATAGACTTCCTGCCTGCTTTGGTCCCTAGAGATGTCTTAGCATGCATTCACTTTTAGCACACCAATGAAAAGCTAATGTCTGCCACTAAAAACTCCCGCACCTTATACTGGAATCAAATTTTATGCATACTTATCCAAAACAAGACTCCTTAACAGGAAGAAATTGGGCACCATTACCAAGGCCCTCCGCAATATCAACATTGGATACCAATGGGGATTCCCTACCAAACTCATGATCAAAAGACAAGGAGTATCTCATACAATTAGAAGTATGAAGGCAGGCCTATCCCTGCTCAGAGACTGGGAATCTTCACGACAGCCTCACCACATGGAGATGGAATGGTCCTGAATTTAAAGTCACTCTTTGCACACTAGCCCTGATGCCTCCTTTTTCCATAATTGCCTGTAGCTGGGAAAAATGTGGCCTCACCGTATGGATAATCTTTAGTTTAAATGATGTTCATCCATATCAACCTGTTGTTGATATGGACACTCTTCTCCCTCTCATTGTTATTAGGAGTGTTTGCTACTAGGGATGAGCTTCGAGTTCGACTCGAACATTGCATGTTCGACCATTCGTCGAATTGCGAATGATATGGGCAGTTCCCACCAAATTCAAGTGGCGCATCATGGCCCATAATTCACTGCAGCATCCCAGCGCATTGCTGGCTGATGATTGGCCAAGCATGCACTATGACTCGCATGCTTGGCCAATCACTGTGCCGTCTGTACAGAGAGCCGTAATTGGCTAAAGCCAGGGTGGCTTTGGCCAATTATGGCTCAGGGGTTTAGTACACGCCCCACACTATATAAGACCGCCTGCACGTCAGCCCTATGTAGTGTGTTCCGGCGTTGAGACAGAGATGGATAGAGAGAGAGACAGTGTCATTTGATTTAAGTTTAATAGAGTAGGCAGGCGAGTCAGTTAGCTGCACTTACAGTGTATTGTGTATATATATGCATCCTAGGTGTTGGGTATATATATATATATATATATATATATATATATATATATATATACACTGTATTCAGTTTACCTAGATTTGTTCCTGTTATTATCTTCCTACTGACAGGCAGGCAGGTGTTTTTACAGTATTTACAGCTGCCCTGAATAAAAATTGCTGGTGTTCTTCTGATCCTATTAGTACCACAGGCAGGCAGCTACAGTATTTACAGTTAGTGTAGTGCATCCTCTGCACAGTGTGCACCTAAAGCTACCTAAAGAAAATTGGTGGTGTTCTTCTGATACTATTAGTACCACAGGCAGGGAGCTGCAGTATTTACAGTTAGTGTACTGCGTCCTCTGCACAGTGCGCACCTAAATCTACCCAAAGACAATTGCTGTTGTTCTGATCCTATTAATACCACAGGCAGGCAGCTACAGTATTGACAGTTAGTGTACTGTGTCCTCTGCACAGTGTGCACCTAAAGCTACCTGAAGACAATTGCTGTTCTGATTTTATTAGTACCACAGGCAGACAGCTACAGTATTTACAGTTAGTGTAGTGCGTCCTCTGCACAGTGTGCACCTAAAGCTACCTGAAGACAATTGCTGTTGTTCTGATCCTATTAATACCACAGGCAGGCAGCTTCAGTATTTACAGTTAGTGTACTGTGTCCTCTGCACAGTGTGCACCTAAAACTACCTGAAGAAAATTGGTGGTGTTCTTCTAATCCTATTAGTACCACAGGCAGCTGCAATATTTACAGTTAGTGTAGTGCGTCCTCTGCACAGTGTGCACCTAAAGCTACCTGAAGACAATTGCTGTTGTTCTGATCCTATTAATACCACAGGCAGGAAGCTGCAGTATTTACAGTTAGTGTACTGTATCCTCTGCACAGTGTGCACCTAAAGCTATCTGAAGAAAATTGGTGGTGTTCTTCTGATCCTATTAGTACCACAGGCAGGCAGCTGCAGTATTTACAGTTAGTGTACTGCGTCCTCTGCACAGTGTGCACCTAAAGCTACCTGAAGACAATTTCTATTGTTCTGATCCTATTAATACCACAGGCAGTCAGCTGCAGTATTTACAGTTAGTGTACTGTGTCCTCTGCACAGTGTGCACCTAAAGCTACCTAA
This sequence comes from Aquarana catesbeiana, assembly GCF_042186555.1. Taxonomy (NCBI): domain Eukaryota; kingdom Metazoa; phylum Chordata; class Amphibia; order Anura; family Ranidae; genus Aquarana; species Aquarana catesbeiana. The sequence goes on along the minus strand of NW_027362651.1, from coordinate 818,256 downwards.
AGGTCCTGCCCCAATAGGGTCAAAAATACACACGCTGACCCTCATGGGCGCTTTATTATTCTGGATTGTGATTATATGTCCTCCTCCTTCACTCTAGTTAATATATACGTACCTAATAATGGTCAGGTAGATTTTCTTAACAAGGTATTTGACTTGCCTCAGTATCACTCCCAACCCTTCATGATCGTAGGAGGTGACTTTAATTTAATCATGTCACCTTGAGATAGGCAAACTGTTTTCAATGACTCTCCCTCACGCAAGGCTACCTCCCAAGCTAATGCTTTTCGTAGATGTATCAGATCTCACCAATTGTTTGACTCCTGGAGGATTAAGCACCCTACTGCTAAGCAATTCACTTTCTATTCTATGGCTCACAAGATGTATTCATGCCTAGATCACTTTCTTATTTCAGCTCCTCTTATCCCTTACATTATCGATTCAGACATATCCCCCATTACATGGTCAGACCATGCCCCTATCACACTAGATGTCATGCTATCTCAAATCTCTTCTAGGTCTTTCCACTGGCGTCTAAATGACCAACTTCTACACTCTGAGCCTTAAAGCATTAAGTTGGCTACCAGCCTTTAAGAATTTTTCTTGCTCAATATGGGCTCTGTTTCGGATTTTTCCACACTGTGAGGGGCACATAAGGCGGTCTTCCGCGGTGTTTGCATCGCGGAGGGTTCTCGTCTGAAAAGAGACAGAAACAAACTTCTACAGTCATTGAGATCTACCTTGATGATAGCCGAACGCCAGCTATTGTGCAAACCCAGTCTCGATGCACAAAAAGCCTTTGATAGGCTGAGCTGACCTTATATGTTTGCAACTTTATTAAAGTGCGGTTTCAAAGGCCCCTTTCTAAAAGCACTACAGGCATTACAGTATATTCCCAAGTAACAGCACAAGTACAGATGGCTTCCTTTCTGTCGCCTTGCTTCCCTATGAGTAATGGTACTCGGCAGGGGTGCCCTTTATCCCCATTACTCTTCATACTATGTCTTGAATCCCTGGCTGAGTCTATCCGATATTCGTGGGGTGGTGATGCGACAGAGGGAATACAAATTATCATTATTTGCAGATAACATTCTGTTAACCACTTCCTCAAACTCAACTTGTCCAAAACCGAGCTTATAATATTTCCTCCCCCACGTGCCTCTTCCCCTGACTTGTCTGTCAAGAGCAATGGCACAACCATCCACCCGTCCCCACATGTCAGAGTACTAAGTGTTATCCTGGATTCTGAACTCTCCTTTCAGCCCCACATCCAATCACTTTCCAAAGCTTGCCGCCTCAACCTCCGTAACATCTCTAAACTACGTCCCTTTCTAACCAATGAAACCACAAAGCTCCTGATTCACTGGTTATCTCTCGCCTCGACTACTGCAACTCCCTCCTCATTTGCTTACCTTTAAATAGACTATCCCCCCTTCAGTCCATCATGAATGCTGCTGCCAGACTCATCCACCTTACAAACCACTCAGTGTCTGCTAGCCCTCTCTGCCAAGCCCTCCATTGGCTGCCACTCACCCAACAAATTAAATTCAAAATACTAACAATAAGTTACAAAACCATCCACAACTCTGCCCCCAGCTACATCACTAACCTAGTCTCAAAATACCAACCTAATCACCCTCTCCGTTCCTCCCAGGACCTCCTGCTCTTCAGCTCCCTCATCACCTCCTCCAATATCCACCTCCAGGACTTCTCCTGAGCCTCGCCCATCCTCTGGAATTCCCCACCCCAATCTGTCAGACTGTCTCCAAATATATCCACTTTTAGGCGATCACTGAAAACTTTCCTCTTCAGAGAAGCCTATCCTGCCTCCATCTAACAACTGCACTATTTTCTCCACTAGCTCATCCCCCACAGATATTACCCTTATGTATACCTTGACCCTCCGTCCTAGATTGTAAGCTCTAACGAGCAGGGCCCTCTGATTCCTCCTGTATTGAATTGTATTGTACTTGTACTGTCCTCCCTAATGTTGTAAAGCGCTGCGTAAACTGTTGGCGCTATATAAATCCTGTATAATAATAATAACAATAACCATTACCCAACCGTTGTTGTCCCTCCCCTCATTACATGATCTTCTCTCCTCCTTTGGTGCCATATCTGGCTACAAAGTTAACACCACAAAAACTGAGGCCCTTCCTTTGAACATCCTTCCCCCTCTCTTATCTCAATTGACACAATCTTACCCTTATAAATGGTGTTCTACCTCCCTCAAATATCTGGGGGTACATCTTACCCCTACATACACAACACTCTACTCTGTAAACTTCCCCCTCTAATTTAGACATCAACAAATCCTTGCAAAGTTGGACTTAATACCCTCTCTCTATTCTAGGTAGAATAAATTTATTAAAGATGTCCATTCTACCCAGGCTGTTATATTATTTTGAAACATTACCAGTGGCCATCCCCCTTTCTCAACTTAAAGCCATCCAAAGGAGCTTCCTTAGATTCATATTGAATGCAGGGCTCACCACATTGTGAGTTTCGGTGGTCTTCGCCCTTAAATCCAGAGGGGGTTTGGGTGCCCCGGACATTATAAAATACTATTATGCAACTCACCTAAGAATTATTGCTTCTTGGTCCAGCTTACATGCCCCCAGTCATTGGTCAGATATAGAAAGAGGGACATTTTACCCGGTCCACCCATGTTCCCTGATCTGGTCTCCCTCACAACACACTGACCGTATTTTTAAACGTCAATGTACAGCCCCTATGAACTTCTCCCTATCCATATGGTATAAATGCAGGGATACTTTTACCCTCGCATCAAAATGTCCCCCTCTGATGAATGTACTATTTAATCCATCCATCCCTGATAGTTTATCCCTGGGACATATCTTTCCATGGATGAATGCTTCCTTGTTCCAACTTCGCAATCTAGTGCATCCGATTTCCCGTTGATTGCACTCTTTTGAAGTTATTTATGAGAAGTCAGATATACCCTCCCATATGTTTTATTTCTACCTACAAATCACACATTTTTTCCATACCCTGTCTCTGACATTGACGTTAGACAAACCCACCCCTTTTGAATACTTGTGTGCCCAGGGTCCCCACCAATTACATCCAGTATCCTCTATCCATCGCATCCTCCACGAGTCAACTCCCCTTACTGAAGTATCTCACTTATATATGAGGAAATGGGCTCAATTGCTTTGTAGACCCATTGGCCCCCAACTATGGGATAAGATTAGGTCTTCTATTTTTAAATCCTCAAAATGTGTCTTGCAGAGGGAGACTTCTATAAAAATACTTATGTTTTGGTATAAAACGCACAAAGTCATCCACAAATATGATCTCTCGACCTCAGATAAATGTTGGCGTTGTGGTCAGGAAGTGGGTACCCTGTTTCATATTTTTTTGTGTTCTATGATCCAACCCCTTTGGCAGGAAGCGATGTTGTTGATTCAGAAGGTGGTAGATGTATCTCTTCTTCTAGACCCCTTACATTATTTGTTGGGCCTTCCTTTCTCAGGTATTACAAAGAATGGTAATAGACTGATCTCGTATATCCTGCTAGCTACCAAGAGATTGATCCCCTTATGTTGGTTATCCAACACTACTCCCCCAAGCTCCAGGTTACTCCAACTTATAGCTGATATCCGCAGGATGGAATACTTGACAGCTTCTGTACACGACAGTGTCCCTCATTTTAATAAAATCTGGGACCTGTGGGACCAGTCAGAATTTGGAATTCCCCTGTCGGCTATTGTATCATGAAAAGCCCAACCTTTTTTTCCTCTTCAAAATGTTTATTATATAATACCTCTTCACATTACCCATTCTCCCCAGTATTATTTTTTGGCTGATGATGTTATTTACATATGACCTCTATTCTTTCCATTTATTATGCATATGAGTTGTTCTTACTTCCACATTTGCTTGCAGAGTACATTTGTATTCTATATGTGTGGACATTTCTTATCCATTGTTTTGGATTATCCTACAAATTTGATATTGTCTGTTCATGTCGATATCTTGTTTTCCCTGAAAAAATGTTCAATAAAAATACAATTATAAAATAAAGCTACCTGGAGACTATTGCTATTGTTCTGATCCTATTAATACCACAGGCAGGCAGCTGCAGTATTTACAGTTAGTGTACTGTGTCCTCTGCAGAGTGTGCACCTAAAGTAATCTGAAGACAATTGCTATTGTTCTGATCCTATTATTACCACAGGCAGGCAGCTGCAGTATTTACAGTTAGTGTACTGTGTCCTCTGCACAGTGTCACTGATAGTACTCACCGAGGCCGAGATGCCGAGATGCCGAGAGCAGTTTCGCCTTGCGACTAAGTGCAGTCCGCCCCCTGGAGTTGGGACAGGGAGTGAACGGCACAAAGAGGCACAGGCTCCCCAATGGACCGTAGGTGGCTTGCTTGTGGGGTCTTGATAGAGAAGAGCCGCTGTGCAGGTACTGGTAGGCAGGTGCAGTCAGAGACAACAGGCAGAAGGTCCAGAGCTGGGCAGAGGATCAAACACCGGGATGGTGCTATGGCACTGCAGGATCTGCAAGGTAAGGTGACAAGATCAAGAGTGTCCAGGTACAAGCAGGAGGTCAGGCTAGGAGACAGGAGACAGTCCAGGTAACAGGCCAAGGGTCAAACACAGGAGATTGGTGGGAATCCGATAAACAGGCAGAGGTCAGGTCCAGGAGAGAGGCAAGAGAAGTCCAAAGGCAAATCCGGGTCACAACGGGTAGTCAGGCAGAGATACAGGATACAGGTTTAGGTAATACAGGAAGCTGAGACAAACCAGCAACTTGTTTGATTCTCTGAGCGCCTTTTATAGGCTGCCCAGGGAATCATGTTGGGTGTGCACCAGTGCGCGTGCGCGAGCGCCGTAATGCCGAGCCGCGAACGCGCATGCGCCGGAACGCCGTTCCGCCGGGAATGCGTGAAAAACGACCGGACCGGAACAAAGGCTTCTTCTGACAGTGCCCCCCCCCGAGGGGTGGCCTCTGGACACCCAAGGTTGACATCAGTTCTGGATGTTCTCAGTGAAAAGCCTGGAGAAGCTGAGGAGCATGTAGATTCCTGGCTGGTTCCCAGGAGTTATCCTCAGAAGGATACCCCTTCCATTTGATTAAATACTGCAGCTGTCTGCCATTTTTTCTGCAATTTAGAATTTTTTCTACCTCAAACTCGTCTTCTCCGTCGATTAGAACCGGTGGCGGTGGAGGTTTTTCTCTGTCAGAAAAAGGTCTGGGAGCAATAGGTTTTAAGAGGGATGCATGGAAGACTGGGTGCACCTTGTAAACATCAGAAAAAGCTAATTCAAAAGCGACTGGGTTGATTACCCTTTTTATTTTAAAAGGACCTATAAACTTTGGCCCCAGTTTCCGGGAGGGAATTGGCAGTCTGTGATGGATAGTTGATAGCCACACTTCTTCGCCTACTTTAAAGGCCGGGTTCTCCTTCCTTCCCCTGTTGTAGTACTTTTGGTAGTCATCCTGAGCCTTTTGCATCGCTGCTTTGATCTTTTGGAAATTTAACTGGATAGAGTTTACTTGGTCCTGCACTGCAGGGACAGATAATTCAGGGATGGAAACTGGAAGAAAGGAAGGGTAAAATCCAAAATTGGACCAGAAAGGTGTCTGGTTGGTAGCGGAATGGATGGAGTTGTTATATGCAAATTCTGCATATGGCAGGAGGGAGGACCATAGGACGGCATGGGAATCGGAACAGAAGCATCGGAGGTATTGTTCCAGGGTTTGATTTGTCCTCTCCGTCTGGCCGTTACTTTGAGGATGATAAGCAGAAGACAAGCACATTTTTATTTCCAAGGTCTTGCATAATTCCTTCCAAAATTTTGAAGTAAATTGAACCCCTCTGTCAGAGGTGATGCTCACCGGGGTACCATGAAGCCTGATAATTTCTTTAAAAAACATGCTAGCAGTAGCGGAGGCAGAGGGAGCACCCACCATGGGCAGAAAGTGTGCCATTTTTGAGAGTCGATCAATTACGACAAAGATAGTCGTGAACCCCCCTGATGGAGGCAAATCCACAATAAAGTCCATGGAGATTTCTGCCCATGGGCGTTCAGGGATGGACAAGGGTTTGAGTAGGCCCCACGACTTTGTATTTGAGCCCTTGCTGCGCTGGCACGGGATGCAGGATGAAACATAGTTTTTGCAGTCTTGTCTCCAGCCTGGCCACCAAAAGGAACGTGAGATCAATTCCATGGTCTTTTGTGACCCAAAATGGCCTGCTAGCTTGTGGTCATGAAAGGACTGTAGGGTTAGGAGCCTAGATTCCAGCGGGACGAAGATTTTTCCATGAGACCAAAATAAATCATTGCGTTTCTCCATAGAAGATACGTGGGGTTCAGAGCATTGAGCGGATGTAGATTTGATTGCGGACATTAGGTCTCCTTGAGTAACCAGGAGGAAATTTTGTGGAGACAAAATAGTACTTGGCTCTGTTACCTGGGAAGTTTCATGGAACATCCTTGAAAGTGCGTCCGCTTTTCCGTTCTTTGAACCTGGTCTATAAGATATGTGAAAGTTAAATCGGGAAAAGAAGAGAGCCCATCAGGCTTGCCTGGGTCTTAGACGTTTAGCAGTTCGCAGGTATTCCAGGTTTTTGTGGTCAGTAAAGATCATGATAGGATTGGACTCCCCTTCAAGCAGATATCTCCACTCCTCTAATGCGAATTTGATGGCCAGTAACTCCCTATCACCTACATCATAGTTTCTCGGGGATGCTTAATTTCCAGGATGCAAAAGCCATGGGATGTAATAGAGCCTTGAGCCCTTGTCTTTGTGAGAGGATGGCACCAGTAGCGGTCTCTGAGGCATCAACTTCCAGAATAAAAGGCAGGGCTGGATCCGGGTGTCGTAAGACTGGTGCAGACGAGAATAGTGCTTTCAATTTTAGAAATGCTTCCTGAGCCTCCAAGGACCATTGAAAACGATTATGTTGGCATGTCAGTTGAGTAATGGGAGCCACGATAGCTGAAAACCCTACAATGAATCTCCGGTAGAAGTTGGAGAAACCTAAGAACCGTTGTACCCCTTTTCTGTCTACAGGAGCTAGCCATTCCTGGATTGCTTTGACCTTCTGGGGGTCCATTGCAACACCGTCAATTGAGATTATGAATCCTAAGAATTGCACTGTAGTCTTCTCAAATTCACATTTCTCCGCCTTGAGGTATAATTTGTGTTTTCTGAGAATTGAGAGAACCAGTTTGACATGTACCCGATGGAGTTCCATGGTGGCTTAAAAAATGAGAATGTCGTCAAGGTAGACTACTAGAAAGTTGTCAAGATATTCACGAAAGATATCGTTCACTAGGTGTTGGAACGTGGCCGGGGCATTACAGAGTCCAAACGGCATTACCAGGTACTCATAGTGTCCAAACCTGGATCTAAAGGCGGTCTTCCATTCATCGCTTGCTCGGATCCGGATGAGATTGTATGCGCCACGCAAGTCTAGTTTGGAAAAGATGCGGGCGGATCTGAAACGTTGGAATAATTCCGGGATGAGAGGAAGCGGGTACCGATTCTTGACGGTAATTTTATTTAATTCCCTGTAATCGATGCAAGGTCGGAGGGATCCATCTTTTTTTTTTACAAAGAAAATACCAGCTCCAGCCGGTGATGAGGAGGAGCGAATGAACCCTTTCTCAAGATTTTCATCAATGTATGTTTTAAGAGCCTTTAATTCTGTTTCGGACAAAGGAAAAATGTGACCAAAAGGAATTTCAGCACCCGGCAACAGGTCTATAGGGCAGTCGTAAGGCCGATGAGGTGGTAGACAGTCTGCCTGTTGTTTATCAAATACATCTCTGAATTCTAGGTAGCTTTCGGGTACATGTTGCAGACTATCGGACATGGTTGCAATGGTAGAAACAGAGGCTGGGGCCGGAAGGAAGCAATGTCTGGAGCGATATTGGGATGAGAAATGGACTTCTTTCTTATTCCAGTTGATCTGTGGATCGTGGGCTTGAAGCCATGGGAGTCCCAAAATTATGGGGAACATCGGAGAAGAGATGATATCAAAGCGCAGGTATTCCTGGTGGCCAGTATCAGTGGTGGTAAGGATGGGTCTGGTTTCCTGCGTGATGGGCCCAGAGCGGGGAAGAGACCCATCGGCTAGGTGGATCCGTAGACTTTGGTTTTTCGTGGTCAAAGGAACATGCAAGCTTGCGGCTAATGAGGCGTCCAAAAAACAGCTACACGCTCCGGAGTCAATTATAGCGGGTAGGTGAACCTCCTTTTCCGGAAGCTGTAAGGAGACAAAAAAAGTAACATAAGGCTGAGAAGAACCGGTAACTTGTTGATTAATAGCAGACCGTAGGAAGGACTAACTGGGTCTCACGGGGCAAGAACGAAGGAAGTGTCCAGAACCCCCACAATAAAGGCACAGATTGCCCTGGCACCTACGTAGTCTTTCCTCTGAAGTGAGTGGGGCACGGACTAGACCAAGCTGCATTGGTTCAGCTTCAGGAGCGGTAGAGTCTGGTGGAGCTGTGTAAGGTGGATGGACAGGAGTCGGTTTAGGCATCATCCAGGTAGGGCAAGGAGTCTGGAAGCGCTCTGTGCGTCGCTCACGCATGCGACGATCCAATTTAGTGGTAATTTGGATGAGGTCTTCCAAAGAATCAGGGGTCTCAATCCTGGCCAGCTCATCCTTCAATGCTTCAGACAGCCCTTGACGGAACTGGTATTTAAGGGCAGGTTCATTCCAGCCAGTATCAGCTGAACATTTCCGGAACTCTACGATATAGTCCTCTACTGGTCTTCGTCCTTGGCTCAGGTTATGCAATAAGGCTTCGGCCGTGGCCGTGCGCTGGGGGTCGTCGTAAAGTTGTGCCATACCTTCAAAGAAGGCATCTACTGAATTCAGTATAGGGTTCCTCTGTTCCATTAGGCTATGAGCCCAAGCTTGTGGTTCATTGGCCAAGAGAGAAATGATGAACCCAACTTTTACCACCTCCGACGAAAAGGTCCTGGGTTGCAGAGCCAAATACAGAGAGCAAGCATTTTTAAAAGCCCTGAACTTCTTGCGATTGCCGGAGAAACGCTCTGGTGTGGGAACCCTAGGTTCTGGAGCGGCCATGACCACAGTGGGATTAGTTGGTATCTGAGAAGAGGAAGCTCCACTGGGAGGTACAGAAGCTGCGGCAGGAGCTAGAGATGGTCCGGAAAGCTGCTGAAGGCGGCCATCAATTTGGGCGTAGCCATCTTGCAATTTCTGGACGGGCTCAGTGAGGGCCGAGACCTGCTGACACAGGATCTCCAATGGGGAACGCACTCTGTCGGCCTCAGATATGGCTGGTTTGTACTGTCACTGATAGTACTCACCGAGGCCGAGATGCCGAGAGCGGTTTCGCCTTGCGACTAAGCGCAGTCTGCCCCCTGGAGTTGGGACAGGGAGTGAACGGCACAAAGAGGCACAGGCTCCCCAATGGACCGTAGGTGGCTTGCTTGTGGGGTCTTGATAGAGAAGAGCCGCTGTGCAGGTACTGGTAGGCAGGTGCAGTCAGAGACAACAGGCAGAAGGTCCAGAGCTGGGCAGAGGATCAAACACCGGGATGGTGCTATGGCACTGCAGGATCTGCAAGGTAAGGTGACAAGATCAAGAGAGTCCAGGTACAAGCAGGAGGTCAGGCTAGGAGACAGGAGACAGTCCAGGTAACAGGCCGAGGGTCAAACAGGAGATTGGTGGGAAACCGATAAACAGGCAGAGGTCAGGTCCAGGAGAGAGGTAAGAGAAGTCCAAAGGCAAATCCGGGTCACAACGGGTAGTCAGGCAGAGATACAGGATACAGGTTTAGGTAATACAGGAAGCTGAGACAAACCAGCAACTTGTTTGATTCTCTGAGCGCCTTTTATAGGCTGCCAAGGGAATCACGTTGGGTGTGCACCAGTGCGCGTGCGCGAGCACCGTAATGCCGAGCCATGAACGCGCATGCGCCGGAACGCCGTTCCGCCGGGAATGCGTGAAAAACGACCAGACCGGAACGAAGGCTTCTTCTGACACACAGTGTGCACCTAAAGCTACCTCAAGAAAATTGGTAGTGTTCTTCTGATCCTATTAGTACCACAGGCAGGCATCTGCAGTATTTACAGTTAGTGTACTGCATCCTCTGCACAGTGTGCACCTAAAGCTACCTGAAGACAATTGCTGTTGTTCTGATCCTATTGATACCACAGGCAGGCAGCTACAGTATTTACAGTTAGTGTACTGTGTCCTCTACACAGTGTGCAGCTAAAGCCACCTGAAGAAAATTGGTGGTGTTTTTCTGATCCTATTAGTACCGCAGGCAGCTGCAGTATTTAGAGTTAGTGTAGTGCGTCCTCTGCACAGTGTGCACCTAAAGCTACCTGAAGACAATTGCTGTTGTTCCGATCCTATTAATACCACAGGCAGGCAGCTGGGCAGCTTCAGTATGTACAGTTAGTGTACTGCGTCCTCTGCACAGTGTGCACCAAAGCTACCTGAAGACAATTGCTGTTGTTCTGATCCTATTAATACCACAGGCAAGCAGCTGCGGTATTTACAGTTAGTGTACTGTGTCCTCTGCACAGTGTGCACTTAAAGCTAACTGAAGAAAATTGGTGGTGTTCTTCTGATCTTATTAGTACCACAGGCAGGCAGCTGCAGTATTTACAGTTAGTGTACTGCGTTCTCTGCACAGTGTGCACCTAAAGCTACCTGAAGAAAATTGGTGGTGTTCTTCTGATCCTATTAGTACCACAGGCAGGCAGCTGCAGTATTTACAGTTAGTGTAGTGTGTCCTCTGCACAGTGTGCACCTAAAGCTACCTGAAGACAATTGCTGTTGTTCTGATTCTATTAATACCACAGGCAGGCAGCTGCAGTATTTACAGTTAGTGTACTGTGTCCTCTGCACAGTGTGCACCTAAAGCTACCTGAAGAAAATTGGTGGTGTTCTTCTTATCCTATTAGTACCACAGGTAGGCAGCTGCAGTATTTACAGTTAGTGTACTGTGTCCTCTGCACAGTGTGCACCTAAAGCTACCTGAAGAAAATTGGTGGTGTTCTTCTTATCCTATTAGTACCACAGGTAGGCAGCTGCAGTATTTACAGTTAGTGTACTGCATCCTCTGCACAGTGTGCACCTTTGTCCTCAGAACCAGCGGTGCTCCGTAGGCGTTTAAGGGGCTACGTAAGTACTCAAGCCAAAAGATGCCATGCGGTGCTTGAGCTGGTGTGCTTGGGGGACAGGAGCCAAACTGGGGCAGAGATTCTGTCAGCTCTGCAGGGGCAGGCCCAGAGGTGGTTGATGCCATGCCAGCTTAAGGCAGGAATGGTTGGTTTGCGACAATGGCACCAACCTCCTCTCTGCCCTCCGACAGGGACAACTGACCCATGTTCCCTGTTTGGCTCATGTTCTTAACTTGGTGGTGCAGCGGTTCTTGGGCAGGTACCCGGGCTTACAGGATGTCCTGAGGCAGACCAGGAAAGTCTGTGTGCATTTCTGCCAGTCATATAATGTCAGTGCTCGGCTGGCTGACCTCCAAAAGGAATTTAACCTGCCCAAGAACTGCCTAATCTGTGACATGCCCACCAGGTGGAACTCAAGGTTGGCCATGCTGCAGCAGCTGCACACGCAGCAGAGGGCCATCAATGAGTACCTGTGCGACTGTGGCACCAGGACAGGGTCAGGGGAGCTTGTTTTTTTTCCCCATGCCAGTGGGCCATGATCAGGGATGCATGCACTGTCCTGTCACCATTTGAGGAGGCCACGAGGATGGTGAGCAGTGACAGTGCATGCATCAGTGACACTGTCCCTCTTGTCCACCTGTTGGAGCACACGCTGCATGGAATAATGGCCAGGGCACTTGAGGCAGAACAGAGGCAGGAAAAGGAAGACTTCCTTAGCACTCAAGGCCCCCGACAATCCAGACAGTGTTCCTGTGTTCCCACCGATCACACAGGAAGAGGAGGAGGATTGTTTCAGCATGAAGGTGGAGCCTGGCTGGGAGGAGGTGGCTGTGGATTATGTCGTCCTTAGTGACCCAGAGGACTCCAGACCGAATTCCTTAGCAAACCTACGCTGCATGACCTCCCTGATCCTGCAAAGCCTGCAGAAGGATCCTCGTATTCGTGGTATCAAGGAGAGGGGTCGTTACTGGCTGGCAACCCTCCTTGATCCACGTTACAAGGTTAAGGTTGTGGACCTTATCTTGCCGTTGCAGAGGGAGCAGAGGATGAAACATCTTTGGGAGGCCTTGCAGAAAGGTCTGTGCAACGCGTTCCCAGAGACTGGGAGGTTACAAACTCCTGTTCCTGGACAACGTGTTGCTGAGGCTTCAGTCAGTCAAAGAAGGAGCGGTGGAGAAGGTGGCCATCTGACCGATGCATTCAGACAATTTTTTAGTCCACAGCCCCAAGCTATGATCGGTTCCAGCAACCATCGCCAGCGTCTGTTTTACATGGTGCAGGAATACCTTGGGGCAAGATCTGACTTGGACACCTTTCCCACCGAAAATCCTCTGGGTTACTTGGTCTTGAGGATGGATCACTAGCCAGAGCTTGCACAGTATGCATGTCAGGGAAATGGCTGTAGGAGAACTGGCAATAATGCCAGTTGTCAAGGATACAACAGTAGGAGAAGGGCTCTAGGACCCAGCATCTCTACCAGCAATTATGGCAGGAGAAGAACTTTAGGACCAAGCATCTCTGGCAGGAGAAGGACTTTGGGACCCAGTATCTCTACCAGCAGGTCACATGGGCCTATATAAGGAAGTCTGCTAGTGTCTGCAGTTGCTGGTTTGTCAGTCTTCCTGTGTCTCTGTGCAATTACTATTTGGATTGCTGTTGTGACCCGGCTTGTTCCTGACCTGTCTGATCTGCTCTCCTGGTTTGACCCCCTGGCTTGATTTACCAACTTGTTGTCCTCTCCAGTACCTGATCCCGGCTTGTATTACGGACTTTGCTACAGTACCTGTTCCTGCCTACTTCCTGATACCAGACCTTTGGCTTGTCCCTGTTTTTGCAAACTGCCTCTATCTCTTGCTGGATCTACTGTGTTTGACCCCTGGCCTGGCTTCCACTACTGTTCCTTGTGCACACCTTGCCAAGTATTACCAAGGATTCTTATAGACTTTAGCCCAGCTGTGTTTCCTGTATTACCTGGTGTCCTTTTGGTGCCCACCAGCTCTTCTCTCTGGAATCCATCTGGCAACCTGTGCTTCTCTGGGCACTACACCCTCTGTACCCAACTTCAGGGGTGTACTGCACTCAGCCGCAAGGGGAGCCCTCTCAGCATTTTGGCCTCCAACCAGGTACATGACAGTACACCCCTGACCCCATGACCAAAGCCGACGGAGGTGCTTCCCCGCTCAAGATGATGTGTCAACAAGTCACCACACTTACGCAAGCCATTCAGAAGCTCCAGGATGGCTACTTCCGGTTGGAGGATCGGCTGCAGCATTTGCCTGTTGCTCCAGCCTTTGTGGACTCCAGTTCTTCCTCCTCTAACACGGCTCCAGTGTCCTTGCCTCCTCCTGAACCACTTGTACCTACTCCTGAACGATTCTCTGGTGACCGGAAAAAGTTCAGGGCCTTCAAGAATGCCTGCCTACTGTACCTGGCCCTCCAACCTAGAACTTTTGCTTCTGAGTTTGTGAAAGTAGGATTTATCATTTCTTTATTATCTGAGGAACCCCAAGCCTTGGCTCATAACCTGCTGGAATAAAAAGACTCTGCTTTGAATACTATGGACACTTTCTTTGAGGCCATGACTCTGTTGTACGATGACCCCCGTCATGTAGCCTCCGCTGAATCTGCCTTGATTGCCCTAGGGCAAGGAAAACGCCCAGTGGAAGATTATACCGTGGATTTCCGCAGGTGGTCCACTGACACAAGCTGGAATGAGGCAGCCCTCAGGTTCCAGTACCGCCAAGGACTGTCTGAGGTCCTTAAGGATGAACTGGCTCAAGTTGCTATTCCCGACACTCCTGACGGACTTATTCACCTAGCCATTCAGCTTGACAGGTGCCTGCGGGAGCGGCGGTCGGAACGTGCTCAATCCTTCCAGCCTACATGGATGCCACCCAAGTTTTCTCCTGCTGTTGCACCCACATCTGTTTGCCCTGCAATCCCACAAAGGGAACCAAAGCAAGTTGGCCTGGGTCATTCCACCCTTACGCTTGAGGAGAGAGAAAGCCGCCAGCAGGCCAATCTTTGCATATACTGTGGAGGGGCCGGTCATTTTTTACGCAGCTGCCCCATAAGACCCAGTAAGGTCTACCCACCAAATTCCACATATCTCCAAGTCTCTGTATCCTGCCATTCTTACCTTGTTCTTCCCATCTCCTTACAAGTGGCAGAAAGGGAGATCTGGCTACAAGCAATCATTGATTCCGGGGCATGTAGCTGTTTTATGGACTTATCTCTGGCTAAAAAACTTGGTGTGCCCCTCTATGAAATAAAGGAAAGACTTGAGGTTCTTTTGGCCAATGGTTCCCTGCCCAGTTCTGGACTTGTCACCCAGGAAACCATGCCCATCTTCACTACTACAGATACTGGCCATCAAGAATTTGTTCGCTTTGACGTTCTATGTTCCCCCATGTTTCCCATCATCCTGGGAATTCCATGGCTGTAGGCACATAACCCGCAAATCAACTGGGCCAAGAAGGAAATCTCTCTTTCTTCAGTATATTGCCTGCAGCATTGCTTTACTCCCAGCTCCAGTAAGCCTATTAGCTGTCTGGCAGTGCAACCTGCTCTCAGTAATCTCCAGCATGTTCCTGCAGCTTATCATGAGTTTATAGAAATCTTCGACAAGAAAAAGGCCGATGTCCTCCCACCTCACCGGCCTTATGACTGTCCAATTGAACTGCTCCCGGGGGCCGAGATCCCGTTTGGATGAATCTTCCCCCTATCTGAAAATGAGCTGGAGACCCTACGAGTATATATTCAGGAGAACCTTGAAAAGGGGTTTATCCCACCCTCTTCTTCTCCTGCTGGGGTGGGTATATTCTTCGTGGAGAAGAAGGATGGCACATTGCGGCCGTGTGTAAATTACAGAGAAATCAATAAGATCACTGTAAATAACAGATACCCGCTGCCTCTCTTTCCTGAACTCTTCCAAAGGTTCTGAACCGCCCGAATTTTCACTAAATTGGATCTGAGGGGCGCTTATAACCTTGTACGCATACGCCAGGGTGATGAGTGGAAAACAGCGTTTTGGACGCGGTTCGGCCACTTCGAATACCTTGTAATGCCATTCGGGTTATGAAACGCCCCAGCCACGTTCCAGCATCTAGTAAACAACATTTTTTGGGAGTTCCTTGATTACTTTGTAATCGTATACCTCGATGATATCCTCATCTTCTCTGCCTCTTTGGAGCTTCATCAAATTCACCTAAAAAAGGTGCTCTCAAAATTGAGAAAACATGGACTATATGTCAAGGCAGACAAATGTGAATTTGAAAAAACATCTATTCAATTCCTGGGTCTCATCATCTCCACAGAAGGAATTGCAATGGACCCAAAGAAGGTGGAAGCAATACTAGACTGGCCAGCTCCTTCAGGCAAGAAAGGTGTTCAGCGCTTCGTGGGGTTCTTCAACTACTACAGGAGGTTTGTGAAGGATTTCTCCACCATCATAGCACCCATCACTCAGTTGACCCACCAGAAGGTCCGGTTACAGTGGTCTCCAGAAGCCCAGACAGCCATTGACAAATTAAAGAATCTGTTCACTTCCGCACCAATCCTACGGCAACCAGATCCGACCCTGCCTTATGTGTTGGAAGTGGACGCCTCTGAAGTATCTACAGGGGCAATCCTGTCCCAACGGCAGGGGCCTAAGGCTCTTCTTCACCCTGTAGCCTTTTTCTCTCGAAAGATGAGCCCACCAGAGAGAAATTATGATGTGGGAGATAGAGAACTTCTGGCCATTAAATCTGCCTTAGAAGAATGGAGGTACTTATTGGAGGGTGCCGCTCATCCCATTATGGTTTTTACAGACCATAAGAACCTGGAGTACCTCAGGACAGCTAAATGTTTAAGACCCCGGCAAGCCCACTGGGCTCTGTTCTTCTCCAGGTTCAATTTCCATCTTACATATCGGCCAGGTTCCAAGAATGGGAAAGCAGATGCACTCTCCCGAATGTTTCCAGACACCCCTGAAACGACAGAGCCAAGTACGATCCTATCCACCCAGAATTTTTTGCTTATTCAACCTGACTTAAAGACCTTAATCAAGCAAGCCTCAACCCAGTGTTTTGGATCAGAAGTGTCCTCACTGAGAAACCAAGATGGATTTTTGTGGCACCAGGATCCATTTTTTGTTCCCCAGCCAGTCAGACTCCAAGTTCTAAAAATGTCACATGATGATAAACTTGCTGGGCATTTTGGGATACGAAGAACCACTGAACTTGTTCAGCGCTCATTTTGGTGGGCCAGCCTAAGACAGGACTGCAGAAAGTATGTGAACTCTTGCATCATTTGTCAGCGCAACAAGGGTTCCAATGCCAAGCCATGGGGACTTTTGAGGCCATTACCCATTCCTGAACAACCCTGGAAAGAAATATCCATGGACTTTATAGTAGACCTGTCCCCCTCTGGGGGATGCACCACCATCATGGTGGTGGTAGACCGCCTTTCCAAAATGTCACACCTCCTTCCGATGATTGGCACACCCTCCACTTCAGACACAGCAAACATGTTAATTAAAGAGATTGTCAGATTACATGGATTACCGGATAGTATTGTCTCTGATAGAGGGGTACAGTTCACCTCCAAGGTCTGGAGGGATCTCTGCAAGTCTCTATCAATAGAAGTGTGTCTTTCATCAGCTTACCACCCTCAGAGCAATGGTAAAACAGAGAGGACTAACCAGACCTTAGAATAGTACCTTCGATGTTTCTGTACTTGCTCACAGGATGACTGGATCTCCCTTCTTCCCTGTGCTGAGTTTGCATATATTAACTCTTTGCATGCAGCAACCAATCAGTCCCCTTTCTGGGCGAACTATGGATTCCATCCTTCCTTCCTTCCAAATACTATATCTGAAACATCTGCTCCCACTGTCCAGGATCGATTAAGGTTCATTCAATCCAACTACAAGTTGCTTCAGGAGGCCATGCGAAAAGCCCAAGAGAACTATAAAAAATTCCATGATAAAAGAAGAAGAGGGAATCCTGTCTTTAAGATTGGGGACAAGGTATGGCTTTCTTCAGTAAACCTCAAGCTCTCATGTCCCTCCCGGAAGCTTGGACTCAAATTTATCGGTCCCTTTGAAATCAAAACAGAGATAAATCCGGTGGCTTTTGAGCTGGCACTACCCAATACTTACAAGATCCATCCAGTGTTCCACATCTCCCTGCTTAAACCAGCTGTACCCAGTCCCTTCCCTGAAAGAGAAGAGCCACCTCCACCTCCAGTATTGGTAGAAGGGGAAACAGAATTTGAGGTCGAAGCCATTATGGATTGCCGGAGGAGGGGTAAGCAGGTCCAGTATGTAATCAAATGGAGGGGGTACCCTCCCGAAGACAATTTCTGGGAGCCTGCAAACAATGTGCATGTTCCTAGACTTGTGCGGGACTTTCACAGCAGACATCCCGAAGCATTGGCCCATTGGGGCATCCGAAGGCTGCCCCTTGGGGGGGCACTGTCAGGGAACTGGCCGTAGGAGAACTGGCAATAGTGCCAGTTGTCAAGGAACCAACAGTAGGAGAAGGGCTCTAGGACCCAGCATCTCTACCAGCACTTATGGCAGGAGAAGGACTTTAGGACCCAGCATCTCTGGCAGGAGAAGACCTTTAGGACCCAGTATCTCTACCAGCAGGTCACATGGGCTTATATAAGGAAGTCTGCTAGTGTCTGCAGTTGCTGGTTTGTCAGTCTTCCTGTGTCTCTGTGCAATTACTATTTGGATTCCTGTTGTGACCCGGCTTGTTCCTGACCTGTCTGATCTGCTCTCCTGGTTTGACCCCCTGGCTTGATTTACCGACTTGTTGCCCTCTCCAGTACCTGATCCCGGCTTGTATTACGGACTTTGCTACAGTACCTGTTCCTGCCTGCTTCCTGATACCAGACCTTTGGCTTGTCCCTGTTTCTGCTACCTGCCTCTTCCTCTTGCCGGATCTACTGTGTTTGACCCCTGGCCTGGCTTCCACTACTGTTCCTTGTGCACACCTTGCCAAGTATTACCGAGGATTCTTATAGACTTTAGCCCAGCTGTGTTTCCTGTATTACCCGGTGTCCTTTTGGTGCCCACCAGCTCTTCTCTCTGGAATCCATCTGGCAATCTGTGCTTCTCTGGGCACTACACCCTCTGTACCCAACTTCAGGGGTGTACTGCACTCAGCCGCAAGGGGAGCCCTCTCGGCATTTCGGCCTCCAACCAGGTACGTGACAATGCAATTGAGCTACTGGCCTGTCCTACATCCAGCGTTCTTTCGGAACGCACATTCAGTGCTGCTGGAGGCTTTGTAACCGATCACAGAGTGCGCTTGTCCACCGACTCGGTCGATCGACTGACCTTCATAAAAATGAATGTAACTGAATATTTTTTTTTGAAATTTCAGACTTCAAGACTGCCTATGCTGATGCTGAGTGACTATCCTGTTATGCTGAGTGATTATGCTCTTCCTCCTCAATAATCATGCTGATAGCTTGTAAGAACATTTTTGGTTCTGGGCGCCACCACCAGTGGCTAAGGCCCATTTTTTCAGCACCTGACAGGGCGTGTAATTACAATTTTTGATGCAGCTAGAGTATCTGTGAGGGGTTGCAGTATTGTGGCACCAGTACCAGTGCCCAAGGCCCAATTTTTCAGCCCCTGTTGAACAGGGGAGTGTAATTACAATTTTTGATGCAATACTTTGTAGCAGGGCTCATTCCTGCGCTCCAACTATAGCATCTGTGAGGGGTTGCAGTGTTGTGGCACCAGTGCCTAAGGCCCAATTTTTCTGCCCCTGTTCAACAGGAACATGTAATTACAATTCTTGATCTGATATTTCACAGCAGGGCCCATTCTTGCACCCACCAAGAGTAACTGTGAGGGCTTACAGTGTTGTGGCAACACCACCACCACCACCAAAGGCCCAATTTTCCTGCCCCTGTTCAACAGGTGTATGTAATTACAATTCTTGATATAATATTTCATAGCAGGGCCCGTTCCAGCGCCCACCAAGAGTAACTGTGAGGACTTACAGTGTTGTGACACCAGCACCATCACCACCACCACCAAAGGCCCAATTTCTCTGCCCTTGTTCAACAATGGCATGTAATTACAATTCTTGTTCTAACATTTCACAGCATGGCCCGTTCCTACGCCCATCAAGAGTAACTGTGAGGGTTTACAGTGTTGTGGCAACACCAACACCTAAGGCCCAAATTTCTGCTGAGTATATAGGGCAGGCTGCTACTTTCAAACATCCAACTTACAAACGACTCCTACTTGCAAATGAAAGGAGACAACAGGAAGTTAGATGAAATCTACCCCTAGGAAGGGAAATTCTCTCCTGTAAGAGTTAATATGGGAAAAACGTGTCTCCTCTCCACTGATGCTTTATCACCAATCCTTGTTTCACTAAAACCCCCAAATTTTAAAAAAACATTTGTCATTGGGACAGAAAGTGAGGTGAAATCTTCTGAAGAGGTGCACAGAGAGCAAAACAAATGTTACAAGGGTGTAACCCTTCCCTATGTTTTCCAAAAAGCTTAAAAATAGATTTTTTGGCTGGAGCTACACTTTAAAAATGTACCAGTTCAAAATTACAAACAGATTCTACTCAACAACAAACCTACAGTCCCTGTCTTGTTTGCACCACTTGTATACTGCTGTTCAGAGTATATAGGGCCTGGGGGCCCCACGCCTTTCCTTTTTTTAATTTGGGTGTGGGGTTCCCCTAAATATCCATACAAGACCCAAAGGGCCTGGTAATGGACTGGGGGGTACCCATGCCATTTGTCTCACTGATTTTCATCCATATTGCCGGGACCCGACATCACATTAAAGCCACAAGCAGTTTTAAATGACCTTTATTCCTTTAAAAATTACATTTTGTGCAGGGATTGTTCTAAGCACAGGAAACACGCGCCACTTTACACGCATACTATAGACACCCCCCAGGTACGATATTTAAAGGAATATTTCACTTTTTTTCATTTTAAGCATCATTAAAATCACTGCTCCCGAATAAACGGCCGTTTTTAAAACGTTAAAAAACGTTTTTTTTTGCATTGATACATGTCCCCTGGGGCAGGACCCGGTCCCCAAACCCTTTTTAGGACAATACCATGCATATTAGCCTTTAAAATTAGCACTTTTTATTTTGAACGTTCGAGTCCCATAGACTTTAATGGGGTTCTAAAGTTTGCGCAAACTTTCGGTCCGTTCGCAGGTTCTGGTGCGAACCGAATCGGGAAGTGTTTGGCTCATCCCTATTTGCTACCCATCACCCTTGCATTTTGTGCAAGCCCTTTATAAACCCGTCCCCTTTCTCTTCTCCAAACTATGCACCAAACCAATCTTTATTTCTTCAACACTCTGAACCCTACTTCTAGAATACTTACTCCACTAGATCAATTTACCATGAGCCTACCGGACCTCCTGATACCACATTGCCTCCACCTCCACAAATCCTGACTGCTCCTCTGTCCGGCCCTTTGCACCACTAAAACCCTATAGAATACCCAGCATATCCCAGAATGTCCACATACCGAATAAGACCTCTCAAGCTCTTGAAACAACATGGAGATTCAATTTACTTCACTCAATGTGTGAGGCCTCAACTCACCCTTCAAGTGATCATCCCTTGCAGGTGAGGCCTGCTCCCTCAATGCAGATATTCTCCTGATCCAGGAAACACATTTTGCAATGGCCAAAATGCCTGCTCTCACCTTGAAACACTTACCCCATATATTCACAGCCTCTAACACCCACATGAAAAATGGGGTTCTCACAGCTATCTGTGACTCAATTCACTTCCAACTACAATCTGAACTCATAGTTCCTCTAGGCTGCTTCCACATCCTTACCTGCAATATCAATCAATTTTGACATACTATCATCAACGTTTATGCCCCAAATTCTAAACAAATTGAGTTCTGCAAGAACCTCTTTGCAAAAATCTTATCTGTCAAAAGTGGCAGACTAATCATTGGAGGGGACTTCAACACAATTGGAAATGCTGCTCTTGATTCTTTCACAGGTAAAAGACCTGTCCACCAAACCATCAACCATTTCCTACACACCCATGACTTGTATGACGTCTGAACAGGCCAACACGGAGCAGAGAAGAATTTCTCTTACTACTCACCTTCCCACCTCTCATATTCCAGAATTTACTTTTTCCCTCCAGCTGATTACTACTTCACAGATTCGTACAATACCATGGTCTGACCATGCTCCTATAACTATAGTGTTTGGAGACACTAATATACCCAAACTCCCACCTCTGGAGACTGGATGCCACTCTTTTAGTGAAACCCAATCATTGCCAATTAATTGCAAAAGCCCATAACCTCTTTTTCGAGACAAATTTCTCTCCGGACATTTCTATTCCTACATTATGGGCCACATACAAGGCCTTCACGAAAGGCATTCTAATACAAATGCAAGCGTCTGTTAAGAGCCAGAGGAGAAAGCAGATTTAAGAGGTCCCAGCCTCAGTATACATTAAAGAGGAACAAAACAAGCGGCACCCCACCCCCACCCTATTCTCTACCCTATTGGCAGACATAAACAAGCTTCATTCCCTTCTGATGCACCATCACCAGAAATTTACCAGTTCAATCGCAATTCCAACAGCAGCAGTAATAACATC
The DNA here is from genome assembly GCF_042186555.1 of Aquarana catesbeiana. Classification (NCBI taxonomy): domain Eukaryota; kingdom Metazoa; phylum Chordata; class Amphibia; order Anura; family Ranidae; genus Aquarana; species Aquarana catesbeiana. The sequence goes on along the minus strand of NW_027362651.1, from coordinate 796,483 downwards.
ACACACATTGTCCAGGCGTGGTTCACACATCCCTATTTACTCATTACAACCTTTTTTTTTGTATTTTACCTAACAAGTTGGTAATATATTACATTTATATGCTCTAACATTACAGTAACTTAGGGTATATTTTACTGAGAACAAAATATTACATTTGGTAAACCATTACACTAATATCATGTGACAGAAAAAAATGTAAACTACAAGCATTGTTTCTGCAGGGTCTCTGCTTTCTGAAAATATACTGTTTGGGGGTTTTACATAATCTTCAGGCCTAAAATTATTTTTTAAACCTTTGTGCAAAAATAAAAAACAGCCCCAGAAGTGAAAGGGTTAACAACGGTAAACTAAACACAAACCTAAATTGGGCATAATTTTTGTGTGGTAAAAGACGTGTCTGGGCACATTGTGTTCCAGTACTGAACTGACCGAGTATAAAAAGATACGAGTAAACTTTCATTGGACGCTCTCACCTTATACTTTAGTATGTGTCTATTTATTTTGGCTTTTTTGTTATTTATTTTAAAAGAGAAATCCATGTCATGTAATGCTTGAGCCAAAATGTAGACTGCAATATACACGCTATAGGATGTTTTTTCATCAGGAAAATGTAAATCAAGCCGAAGTGTCTCCAAACTGCAGTTCCTAAGAGGACGTCTATTTGTGAGTGGAATAAGGAAATTTTTCATTTGGTTTTTTGAAAAGCATCCATAATCAGTTATGAGAATATCCTCTATCAGTGGGTCATTTGGGTGGCTGGATGGATAAATACTATAAAAATAATCCACCAATCCCTTTATGTAGAGATGGGGGAATGTAAACACCAAGCTGCAGTTACTGAGAATAAAAAACACTTCACTCATTGACCAAGAATCTGGTATAATAAATGTTTTCTCCGTGTAATAAGGGACATTATTATACAAAAACTTGTAATAAGTCCTACTAACGGAGCCACAAATAATAAGAACTTCCGTAGTTGAGGTCTGCAGCTCTGGAGGAATTTTATTATAATTTTCTTTAGACACCAGAATCTTGAATTCAATACAAATGCCATGATTAGATAAATGTTTGCTGAGTTGTCGGATCTCCCTCTCTCCATATTCATCATCAGATGTAAGGATCCCGACCCAGTTCCACTTCAACCTTTCCAGTAACTTTGCTATGGCCACATATTGCATCTCATCATCCGGAACTGTCCGGAAAAAGTTTGGATACATCTTTCTATCACTCAGTAAAGTATCTCTGGCTCCATAACTAATCTAGAAATAAATAAAATAGTCTTAATATCCAAATGAACAGAAGAAAACCTTAGAAAATGTTTTAATGCTTTTTTTGGAGAGTAATAAATATGTTGTCTGACCTGTCTATTATAGCTCTATAAGCAGATTTTATTCGTGTTTTTGTTTCATCAGATATATATGCATTTATTATTTCATAAATGATTACAGCCATCAGTGAAAGCTGATAATTTGACATTAAGGGGGGAATTTTTCAGAACTAGAGCAGCCAGAATATGGAGCAACCAATCAGCCTCTATCTTCAGTTTGTTCAGTTAAGCTTTGAAGATGAAAGATAGAAGCTGTATGGTTATCATACACAACTGCCCCAGATTCTGACTGCTCCAGTTTTGATAAATTCCCCTCTAATGCCCCGTACACACGGTCGGACTTTGTTCGGACATTCTGACAACAAAATCCTAGGATTTTTTCCGACAGATGTTGGCTCAAACTTGTCTTGCATACACATGGTCACACAAAGTTGTTGGAAAATCCAATCATTCTAAACGCGGTGACGTAAAACACGTACGTTGGGACTATAAACGGGGCAGTGGCCAATAGCTTTCATCTCTTTATTTATTTTGAGCATGCGTGGCACTTTGTCCATCGGATTTGTGTACACACGATCGGAATTTCCGACAACGGATTTTGTTGTCGGAAAATTTTATATCCTGCTCTCAAACTTTGTGTGTCGGAAAATCCGATGGAAAATGTGTGATGGAGCCCACACATGGTCGGAATTTCCGACAACAAGGTCCTATCACACATTTTCCGTCGGAAAATCCGACCGTGTGTACGGGGCATAAGAGTTCTTCCTCCTGTAATCCCACCTAGGGGTCTCCTGATCATCAATTTACTGTACAGACACTGCCACTGCAATACTGATTTTGGCTTTAGCTGGAGGTGGACAACCGAGTAGAAACACAATTACCAGCTCAGCTCCTGAACCTGTATATCCTTTATGGACCAGAGTATTTTTTACATTTCCACCATGGGCCTGTCTATCCTTTCTTCAGATAACAAAGTAATATACATATGCATTTTTGGAATAAACATGCCAAATTGTCTTGCAAAAAATATTTTTTTCAAGTTATAGACAAGAAAAAACACACTTCCATCTACTTTGATTGGTCTTTTCAATACCTTCCTTGCACTGTATACAAAAATTGTATCAATCCTCAAAAACTACTTTGATAGCAACTAAAGTACATATAAGATTCAGACCTACAAGGCTTGATACTCTATATACTGTATACAGTATACATGCTAGAATTATGCAGTGCTTCTACATCTCCAATATATCCATACCACCACCATGTGCACAGTAATCTCCTCAACTGCTCAATTAAATAAAAAATAATACAATAATTAATTAACAAAACAAACTTCAAGATCCTCTGATAGATAGTCCTTCTTTCCACAACCCTGGCCCAGTGGCTGTGGGGATCTACAGGAAGGAGGAGTATTGGGATCTGGAAGCCCCCTTTAAAAATAAGGGGGCCTCCAGATACCAACTCCCCTATGTGAATGAGTAAGAAGAACATAGTATTCCTACTCATTCACAAAAAAAGTAACCTAGAGATAAAGACACCCAAATGTTTCACAAGGTATTTATTAAAAAAAAAACAAGAAAAACCCAACAGGCCCAGCACAAATGACAGGGAAGGGATAGCAATGACATCATTGACCAAATATGGCCTTGGCCAAGGATTAACGGCTGTATAAGCCAATGACATTGGTGCCGCTGGCGGTTCCTAGCTTCCTGAAATATTAATTCTTCTTATGAGCAACAGAGGGCTGAATGGGTAAAAGTTCAGGCATTTGTTCATATGCCATATCAGCCAAAGATTGGACTGAACCATTGGCCCATCCCTACACAACGCTGCCTTCTTTTTTTAGAACAATGTTATCCTAAAGACACTTTGTCACAAGGACTTTTTGTTTCATATCGTCCCACCTCACCAAAGGACAAATAGCTGCCTTAACATTATGTAAAATAGGAAATTCTACTTTTCTTACCTGGGTGTAACCATATAGATTCAGCAGCTGGGCCATTTGGAGGGTGGTGTCAGAATTGAGATCTCCAGTGAAACCAGCCAGGGTACCCCGCTCCATACAGGAATAATTTGGAGCTTCCTTTGTATGTCCAGACAATATCTGTAGAACGTCTTTTATAGCTTTATTCACATGTCCACAAGAATCATACACATGGTATCCCAGAGTTACATTGGGCAGAATATCTGGACTGCTGTTTATCTCATCAATAGCAAATATAAAAGCCAGGAGATGTCTGTATTCTCTCCGGTAAACACTGCAGAAAATGGATTGTTTTTCATTGGTCTACAGTACAAGGATTCAAGCAGAAATTCTTTATGGCAAAATGTATAACACATTTCAACTACAGATCTATGGTGGGATTGGTGGCCGTGTGTATTGCTCTGTGAACCACATAGTGAAATTCAATCATTCCTGCACTTACATGAGTTATAGCAGTGGTTGGAAATTTATGAGGCATAGAGGACCTCAGCTGTAGCCCCTGATATCACCAAGTAGCCACACATTATATTCAGTATATGTACTTCTACAGAGGAAGGTCAGAGAATGCAGACTAACTAGAGGAAAGGGTCAGAGACTACAAACTTGTTACAGGACTGGTTGGAGCCTACAGACATGCCGTAGGAGACAGTCAGGACCAGAGATAAGACAATCTTCCTGGGTTTAGTTTTTGAAAAGTTTCTCAAATCTTCTGAAGTTTGTGATCTGTCAGCAAACCTTATTGAAGTCTATAGGGGTGAATCTTGTTTTTTTTTCCTTTTTGTTCTGTCCATTTCTAGAGCTAATAAGCAAACCATTCTCAAACAAAAGGCATAGGAACTGGCCACTGCAATTTGCAGTGATATTTTGATAGCAGTAAAAACCTGACAGGGATTCTTTATCTTTCCCCATTCTAAAACTAAGAAAAAAAAGGTTTGGGGCCATTAAGAGCCAAAGTCATTTAAGGTCCCATTTATACTTGTGCATCGTGGTAACACATAACAATGCATGGCAAAGCACCTTCTCTATGGGCAGTGCAATGCGGTGTCATTCATTGTGAATTGCCCCCCAATACATTGTACAGAAGATCCCAACACACAACACACCACTAGGCACCATAATACACATACCATGCTCTGTGGTGTGCTGCCTTAAAAAAGGGTCATGCATGTTTTTTCATCCATTGTGGTGCATTGGTAGCTATTCATTATAAATGAATGTGGACATTAACACCCGGCAATAGAACCCTTGAATGTGAATGGGCCCTACGTGGTTTTCATGAACATATTTTAACCACTTGCCGACTGGCTCACGCCGATACACGTTGGCAAAGTGGAACGGGTGCGCAAAATGACGTACCCGTATGTCACTCCATCATCGGCGGCTCCACAGTGATCGAGAGCAGCGATCTCTGTCATGTTCTAGTGAGCCCATCTCCCCCCCTAGTGTTTAACCCCTTTCCTGCCAGTGACATTTACACAGTAATCAGTGCATTTTTATAGCACTGATCGCTGTATAAATGTCAATGGTGCCAAAATAGCGTCAAAGGTATCCGATCTGTCCGCTGAAATGTCACAGTCACGATAAAAATCGCAGATTGCTACCATTACTAATAAAATAATAATAAAAAATTCCATAAATGTATCCCCTATTTTGTAGATGCAATAACTTTTGCGCAAACCAATCAATATACACTTAGTGCATTTTTTACCAAAAATATGTAGAAGAATACATATTGTCCTAAACTGAGGAAGAAATTAGTTTTTTTTATATTTTTGGAGGGATATTTATTATAGCAAAAAGTACAAAATATTCAGTTTTTTCAAAATTGTTGCTCTTTTTTGGTTAATAGCACAAAAAATAAAAAACGCAGACGTGATCAAATACCACCAAAAGAAAGCTCTATTTGTGGGGAAAAAAGGACATCAATTTTGTTTGAGTGCAACGTCGCATGTGGAATTGTCCGTTAAAGTGCCATATCGCAAAAAAAGGGCTTGGTCAGGAAGGGGGTAAATTATTATTATTATTATTATACAGGATTTATATAGTGCCAACAGTTTATGCAGCGCTTTACAATATAAAAGGGAGACAATACAGTTATAATACAATAAAATACAAGAGGATTAAGAGGGCCCTGCTCAGAAGAGCTTACAATCTAATAAATCCTTCTGGGGCTGAAGTGGTTAAGGATATACTTTGATTTGATATAAATGCAGTGTAACAGACTGAATAAGTCCTGTACATTATCACACATATCTCCTAAAGACACAGCTCTGTAGATCAGATTGGAAGATTTGCTCTTCATATTTCACTTACGCTGAACACATGAGATGTTTCATAAAACTTCCTTTCTGTCGCCACCGAGACACTGCAGAATGTACAGAGAATATCCCTCCTATAATGATGTCTCCATCCTGAGAATACTTGTACTCAAATGTATAATTCTTCATAGTCATATCACAGCGATGAGCAGAGTTCTGGGTGTCAGATGTGCAGGGGGTCAAACACAAAGACATCAACCACAATATTCTATGTGTATATCTGAAGACAACATGGCCGAGTCTCTGATAGACTCCAATGACTTCTTCCTCTTCTCCTGACTTCATTACCACTGACATCAGCCCAGGATCCTGACACTGATTTCATGGCTCAGCTGAAGGCTGTGAGAGTGTCAGGTTTATAAAGAATAATTCTGTTATTTATTACTGATAGACTGGAATATGAATCTGCTTATAGAGTAGGAAAAAAAGGCCAAACATAAAATACACAGGATCCATCTTTGTCAGCACTGTAGAAAGTGAAGAATATAAAATTACCATTAAGACATATTGTACATGAAACAGTAAAAATTAGAAATTTGATGGTCAAGAATGCCATGTGTATTATTATTATTATTATTATTATTATTATTATTATATAAATACTGGTGCAGGGATGAGATTTGGCACCATAGATTTGTGGTGAATCTGTAGGAGTCATAAAGTTTATGATTCATAAACTTTTGGCTGAAAAGTTTGCAGGTTCACCACTAGGGATGGGCGATTGGTTCGGCCCGATCATGAGTTTGGGCCAAACATTTGCCTATTCGGACATTTACCAAACACCTGAATTTGCACAGTGCGTTCTGCACCCTGATTGGGCAAAGCTTTGCCCAATCAGGGCGTAGTGTAAGCTGGTTGTTTAGGAGCTGGTCCAGGAAGCCGGCTGCGGCATCCTTAACAACCGATGAGTGATCAGCTGTCAATGGTTTCCCCGCTGACAGCTAGGAAAAAAAGAGTCAGTAAAAAAAGAAGAAAAAACTGCATGGGATTCCTCCCTGATCCATACCAGGCCCTTTGACACTTATACACCTTCCTGCCCAGGACATTTTTTAGCTTTCAGCACTGTCACACTTTGAATGACAATTGTGCAGTCATGCAACACTGTACCCAAGCTCTGGCACTGATAAGGTGGCACTGATGGGTACTGATGAGGCGGCACTAATATGTAGAATTAATGGGCACTGATAGGCAGCACTGATGGGCACTGATGAGGCGGCACTAATATGTAGAATTGATGGGCACTGATAGGCGGCACTGATATGCAGCACTATTGGGCACTGATAGGCAGCACTGATAGGCAGCACTGATATGCAGTACTGATGGGCACTGATAGATGGTACTGTGCACTGATAGGCGGCACTGATGGGCACTAATGGGTGGAACTAATGGGCACTGATGGGCCCTGATAGGTGGCACTGATAGGCACTGATAGGTGGCACTGATAGGCAGCACTGATGAGGAGGTATTCACAGGCATTACTGATGGGCATCTGAAGGGCACTGACATGCGTTACTGAGGGGACACTGATTGGCACTTTTATGGGCACTGATTGGCACTTTGATGGGCACTGACAGACGTTCCTGATGGGGCACTGACTGGCAGCTAATGGGCACTGATTGGCTTTGTTCTGTCATCACGAACCGAGGAAAGCCATTTCCCAGCACTTCCTGGTTCACGCTGTGATCAGATGTGATTGGTCACAGATGATCACTTGGTAAGGTGCCTCTGTCATGGGAATTTTTCAACCTTTATTTTTGCACTTTAAGCATCATTAATATCACTGCTCCTGAAAAAAAACATTGTTTTATTTTATTACTATTGATACATGTCCCTGAGGGCAGTACCCAGACCCTCATACCCCTTTATGGCCAATTACTTGCATAAAAGCCTTAAAAATGGGCATTTTGATTTTTCCTGTTCGGCTCACATAGACTTCAATGGGATTCGGAATTTGGGTTAGAAGATTTCCCCAGTTCTGCTGCAAAAAGAACAGGGGGGTGTTTGGCCCATCCCTATTAGCCACCAAAATAGGGAAAAACCTATAATACAGTGCACAAGGAATGTATGAAAGAATGGATTACCTATCAATAAAATGGTGTCCTCAGAGCAGCTATATTATCAGCTATATTATCAGTGTTGTTAGGGACAGCTGTGTAAGGAGAGATTATTATTTCTTATTTTTTTTATTTTTTCATCTCTGCATGGCAGTGCATTAATCAGATTATAAATTCGTTACTGTCAATCTGCTTTTTAACCACTTCAGCCCCTGGAAGGTTTTACACCCTTTTTACAATTTGGCACTGCGCTGCTTTAACTGGTAATTGTGCCATCATGCAATGCTGTACACAAAATTAAATTTGGGTCCTATTTTTCACACAAATAGAGCTTTCTTTTGGTGGTATTTGATCACCTCTGAGATTATTATTTTTTGCGATATAAATGAAAAAAGGCTGAAAATTTTGAAAAAAAAATATATTTTCTACTTTTTGTTATAACAAAAATAAATTTAATAAATAATAATAAAAATAAATCAACTCAATTTTAGTCATAAATTTAGGCCAAAATGTATTCAGCCGCATGTCTTGGGTAAAAAAAATCAAAAAGCGTATACAGTACTTGATCGCGAGAATGTGTTTCCAGTGCAATCCCATCGCGCTGGTTCTCAGCGTCAGTGTACTGTGCATGTCACGCTGTCTCGCTCATCGGGAAAGGAAAACTGTATTTTCCTTTCCCGATGAGCGACAGGCAGTGCTGACAGCTGTCTGGTATGAATCATGAGGGGGAACACCGCGCCAAATTTTAAATAAAAAACCCTCATGGGTTCCCCTCCAGGGGCATACCAGGCCCCTAGTTCTGGTATGGATTTTAAGGGGAACCCCCTACGCCAAAAAAACAGCAAGGGGTCCCCCCAAAATCCATACCAGACACTTATACGAGCAGGCAGCCTGGTCGGTCAGGAAAGGGGGTGGGGACAAGCAAGTGCTCCCCCCTCCTGAACCGTACCAGGCTGCATGCCCTCAACATGGGGGGTGGGCGCTTTGGGGCAGGGGGGCTCCCTGCGTCTCTGCCATCTTGTTTCTTCTTCTCTTCTTCCGATGTTGACACAACGCTCTCTCCCACTGTAATGCTGTGTGAGCGGTGTGCGATTACTTATATAGGCATGGGCCATGGTCACCTGGTTATGTCATCCGGTGACCCTGCCCCCTTATGACGTCACAGTCCCATCATGCCCTGGGACTGTGACATCATAAGGGGGCGGGGTCACCAGAGAAGAGAAAAAGGAACAAGACAGCGGAGAAGACTGGGCCACCGCTAGCAAAAGAGCGGCAAAAGAGCAGAAGATAGCGGAAGAGCCCGGCAGAAGATCCGGAGAGCGGGAGAAGAACCGGACACCGGGAAAAGAGGCCAGAGAGAGCGGAGAAGTCGGAAGAAGACCCCCGAAGTCGGAAGAAAACCCCTGGAGCTGCCTAATAAATTACTTTAAAAACCTGTGTAGTGTGTTTTTTTATTGACACTTTTTCCCCCAGGTGAATGGGTAGGGGTACGATGTACTCCATACTCATTCACATAGGGTGGGGGGCCGGAATCTGGGGGCCCCCTTATTAAAGGGGGCTCCCAGATTCCGATATGCCCTCCGCCAGCAGACAACCAACGGCCAGGGTGGTCGGGAAGAGGCCCTTGTTCTCATCAACATGGGGACAAGGTGCTTTGGGGTGGGGGGGGCAGGGCGCCCCCCTGCCCCAAAGCGCCCACCCCCCATGTTGAGGGCATGCAGCCTGGTATGGTTCGGGGGGGCGCTCACTCGTCCCCACCCCCTTTCCTGACCGGCCAGGCTGCATGCTCGGAAAAGGTTCTGGTATGGATTTTGGGGGGACCCCCACAATGTTCTTTCTGCGCAGGGGGTTCCCCTTAAATTCCATACCAGACTTAAGGGCCTGGTATGCCCCTGGGGGGAACCCATGCCAGTTTTTTATTTAAAATTTGGCGCAGCGTTCCCCCTCATGATTCATATCAGACAGCTGTCAGCACTGCCTGTCGCTCATCGCGAAAAGAAAAAACAGTTTTCCTTTCCCGATGAGCAAGCCAGCTCGGTGCTGGCTCCCGCGACGGGGCTCACAGGTGTCAAATCTCGCCGATAACAGCGGCGAGAAGGACACTATATCGCGGTCACCTACTGTATTTATTGGTTTGCGCAACAGTTATAGCTTCTACAAACTATGGTAAATTGACTGGAATTTACGCAGCTTTTAGTTTATGACTGCCTATCTCATTTCCTGAGGTGCTAAAATGGCAGGGCAGTACAAAACCCTTCCAAAGTAGACACCCCAAGGAATTTGCTGGGGGCATGTTGAGCCCATTGAATATTTTATTTTTTTGTCACAAGTGATTGAAAAAAAAAAATCTTTCTACACAAAGTTGTCACTGAAATTATATATTGCTTACCTATGTCATGGGTATATGTGGAATTACACCCCAAAATACATTCTGCTGCTTCTTCTGAGTACGGGGATATCACTTGTGTGAGACTTTTTGGCAGCCTAACCGTGTACAGGACCCCGAAATCCAATCACCGCCTTCAGGATTTCTAAGGGCGTAAATTGCTCACTTCACTTCCTCACTACCTATCACAGTTTTGGAGGCCCTTAAATGCCAAGATAGCACAACCCCCCACCCCCCAAATGACCCAATCAGTTTTGGAAAGTAGACACCCCAAGCTCTTTGCTGAGAGGCATGTTGACTATTTTGCAGATCTCACTTTTTGTCACAAAGTTTTGAAAATTGAAAATAGAAAGAAAAATACATTTTCCTTTTCTTTCTTCATTTTCCAAAACAAATGAGAGCTCATAATACTCACCATGCCTCTTAGCACATATCTTGGTGTGTCTACTTTGCAAAATGGGGTCATTTGGGGGGGGGTTGTGCTATCTTGACATTTCAGGGCCTCCAAAACTGTGATAGGTAGTGAGGAGTAAAATCACCATTTTATACCCTTATGCTGTGTACACACGACCGGACTTTACGGCATACTTTGCCCGGTGGACTTTTTGACGGACTTTATGATGGACTTTCCAAACGAACGGACTTGCCTAGACATGATCAACCAAAGTCCGACGGAGGAAGTTCATAGCCAGTAGCCAATAGCTGCCCTAGCCTCGGTTTTTGTCCGTCAGACTAGCATACAGACGAGCGGACTTTTCGACCGGACTCAAGTCCGTCAGATAGATTTGAAACATGATTCAAATCTAAGTCCGTCAAACTTTTGATAAAACAAAGTCCGCTGGAGCCCACACACGATCGAATTGTCCGACGAAATCCGGTACGCCGGACCAAGTATGCTGTAAAGTCCGATCGTGTGTACGTGGCATAAGAAATGGGGTGATTGGTTTTCGGGGTCCTGTACACGGCTATGCTCCCAAAAAGTCTCACACTTTGGTATCATGTGGTATCCCCATACTCAGGAGAAGCAGCAAAATTTATTTTGGGGTGTAATTCCACATATACCCATGCCATGTATAAGCAATATATAATTTCTCTTTCATTCATTGACAGACACAGCCTTCTTTATTCAGAACCATAGGGTTATATTGCCCCGGCAGGAGTAGGACACTAGGCAGTCTAGGACTGCCCACTTGGCTACGCCCATGGGCTGTCCTAGGTGATATACACCCCCCTCTCTGCCACAGGCTTTCAGTTTTTTTTCTGCCTAGTCAGGAGTAAGGACCTAGTTCCCTGTTGGGATCTCTTGTCCTGGCAATTTGTATTTATTTATTTTTTTATTTTTATTTTTTTTCCTGGAATTTTCCAGTGAGATCTACAATAATGACCAACTGAGAAATGCATCCCAGCTTAGTCTCAATATAAATTTATGGCAGCTTATGGGGTGGCGCAGACAGGGGCAAGGCGCAGACATCATGGCTCTGTCCTTAGTGGCTCTGTCACGAGTGATGCGCAGTTTCACCGACGCAGTTATCAATTCTGATCATGTCTTCTCTGCTCTTTTACAGGTAATTGTCTCCTATCCATCTGTATATCTCTACTGAACTGACTTTGCTGACTTTGCTGTTACATATTTTTGGTAATTGTCTCCTGCTGCCATATCTTTAAACTTCCATATTTACTGCTAGCTCTATAACAATCACACTGCAATAGCAATATTACTGGTGATTGATTCTCAACTCCATGTGGCTTGAGTGATCAAGAGAGGTAATTAGCTTTACGACCCTAGCCTGTGTCTGTAGCTGGTCTGGCACTGGCCATCTCCTCCCCATATTCAGGTGTCTCACATCAGACCCAATAATGACCAACTGAGAAATGCATCCCAGCTTAGTCTCCCTATAAATTTATGGCAGCTTATGGGGTGGCGCAGACAGGGGCAAGGCGCAGATATCATGGCTCTGTCCTGAGTGGCTCTGTCAGGAGTGATGCGCAGTTTCACCGATGCAGTTATCAATCCTGATCATGTCTTCTCTGCTCTTTTACAGGTAATTGTCTCCTATCCATCTGTACATCTCTACTGAACTGACTTTGCTGACTTTGCTGTTACATATTTTTGGTAATTGTCTCCTATCCATCTGTACATCTCTACTGAACTGACTTTGCTAACTTTGCTGTTACATATTTTTGGTAATTGTCTCCTATCCATCTGTACATCTCTACTGAACTGACTTTGCTGACTTTGCTGTTACATATTTTTGGTAATTGTCTCCTGCTGCCTTGTCTTTAAACTTCCATATTTACTGCTAGCTCTATAACAAACACACTGCAATAGCAATATTACTGGTGATTGATTCTCAACTCCATGTGGCTTGAGTGATCAAAAGTAGGGATGAGCTTCGTGTTCGAGTCGAACCCATGTTCGACTCGAACATCGGCTGTTCAATCGTTCGAATTGCAAACGATATGGGCCATTCGCGCCAAATTTGTGTGGCGCGTCACGGCCCATAATTCACTGCGGCATCGCAGTGCATTGCTGGCTGATGATTGGCCCATCATGCACTATGACCCGCATGCTTGGCCAATCACACCGCCGTCGGTAGAGAGAGCTGTAATTGGCCAAAGCCAGGGTGGCTTTGGCCAATTATGGCTCAGGGGGTTTAGAATACGCCCCACACTATATAAGGCCGCCTGCACGGCGGCCCTGTGTAGTGTGTTCCGGCGTGCTTAGAGAGAGAGAGACAGTGTCATTTCATTTGAGTTAGCTAGATTAAGCAGGACAGTCAGTGAGTTAGTTGCACTTATAGTGTATATATATATATATATATGCATCCCTGGTGTTGCATATATATATATATATATATATATATATATATATACACTGTATTCAGTTTAGCTAGATCTGTTCCTGTTATCTTCCTACTGACAGGCAGGCTTGTCTTGTTACAGTATTTACAGCTACCTGAAGAAAATTGCTGGTGTTCTTTTGATCCTATTAGTACCACAGTCAGGCAGCTAGACTATTTACAGTTAGTGTAGTGCGTCCTCCTCACAGTGTTCAGTTAAGGCTACAAGTTAGTTTAGTGTGACCTCTGCACAGTGTTCAGCTAAAACTACAAGTTAGTGTAGTGCACAGTGTTCAGCTAAAGCTACAAGTTAGGGTAGTGCGTCCTCCTCACGGTGTTCAGCTAAAGCTACAAGTTAGTTTAGTGTGACCTCTGCACAGTGTTCAGCTAAAGCTACAAGTTAGTGTAGTGCGACCTCTGCAAAGTGTTCAGCTAAAGCTACAAGTTAGGGTAGTGCGTCCTCCTCACAGTGTTCAGCTAAAACTACAAGTTAGTGTAGTGAGACCTCTGCACAGTGTTCAGCTAAAGCAACAAGTTAGTGTAGTGCGTCCTCCTCACAGTGTTCAGCTAAAGCTACAAGTTGGTGTAGTGTGTCCTCCTCACAGTGTTCAGCGAAAACTACAAGTTAGTGTAGTGCGACCTCTGCACAGTGTTCAGCTAAAGCTACAAGTTAGTGTAGTGCGTCCTCCTCACAGTGTTCAGCTAAAGCTACAAGTTAGTTTAGTGTGACCTCTGCACAGTGTTCAGCTAAAGCTACAAGTTAGTGTAGTGCGTCCTCCTCACAGTGTTCAGCTAAACCTACAAGTTATTTTTTTGCGAGCTCTGCACAGTGTTCAGCTAAAGCTACCTGTACCTGTAGAAGGTTGGTGGTGTTTTCCTGATCCTATTACTACCGCAGGCAGCTAAATAAGCTACAAGTTAGTGTAGTGCGAGCTCTGCACAGTGTTCACCTAAAGCTACCTGTAGAAGGTTGGTGGTGTTTTCCTGATCCTATTACTACCGCAGGCAGCTAAATAAGCTACAAGTTAGTGTAATTCGAGCTCTGTACAGTGTTCACCTAAAGCTACCTGTACCTGTAGAAGGTTGGTGGTGTTTTCCTGATCCTATTACTACCGCAGGCAGCTAAATAAGCTACAAGTTAGTGTAGTGCGAGCTCTGCACAGTGTTCACCTAAAGCTACCTGTAGAAGGTTGGTGGTGTTTTCCTGATCCTATTACTACCGCAGGCAGCTAAATAAGCTACAAGTTAGTGTAATGCGAGCTCTACACAGTGTTCAGCAAAAGCTACCTGTAGAAGGTTGGTGGTGTTTTCCTGATCCTATCACTACCGCAGGCAGCTAAATAAGCTACAAGTTCTTTTTTGGCGAGCTCTGCACAGTGTTCACCTAAAGCTACCTGTAGAAGGTTGGTGGTGTTTTCCTGATCCTATCACTACTGCAGGCAGCTAAATAAGCTACAAGTTATTTTTTGGCGAGCTCTGCACAGTGTTCACCTAAAGCTACCTGTAGAAGGTTTGTGGTGTTTTCCTGATCCTATCACTACCGCAGGCAGCTAAATAAGGTACAAGTTAGTTTTTTGCGAGCTCTGCACAGTGTTCAGCTAAAGCTACCTGTAGAAGGTTGGTGGTGTTCTCATACTACAGGCAGGCAGTTGATTTTGCTAGCTGCAGTATCAGTACATATATATATATATATATATATATATATATATATATATATATATATATATCCCAGCTTAGAGCAGCTACAGGCCATTAGTATGTCTGGAAGGCCAACAAGGAGAGGCAGACAGTCACAAGACAATAAAAGAGGGCAAGCAGCCTCTGTGTCTAGAGGCAACAGTGCTGGTCGTGGAGACGGTGCATCCTCATCAGCACATGGCCGTGGGACACGCTTGCCCTTTTTTTCGGCAGCTGGCCATGTTGAGCCGCAACATGCGGAAGACTTGGTCGAGTGGATGACCAAGCCGTCCTCATCCTCCTCATCCGCTCTCACCCATGCTCAAGGTACTTTGTCTGGCAAAGCAGTGGCCTCTTCCCTCAGCTCAATGTCATCAGTGACTCCTTCCCTAGCCCCACCATGTCCTCCTGAGGAGTCCCTCGAACTGTTTGACCACAGTGTTGGGTACATGCTCCAGGAGGATGCCTAGCGTTTGGAAGGCTCTGATGATGATACTGAGCTAAATGAAGGCAGTAATGTGAGCACGGACAGAGGGGGTGCCCAAGAAGGACAGCAATCTGGCAGTCATGCTCCCCCTGCTGCAGCATACTGCCAGGTTTGCTCCAGTGATGAGGAGGGAGGGGATGATGAGGTCACTGACTTAACGTGGGTGCCTGATAGGAGAGAGGAGGAGGAGGAGGCACATCACCAACAAGGCAGGATGCCCTCCAGGGGCCAGCCTAAGGGAAGCACACTGACTGCATCACACCCCAAAGCTCTGCATGTGCAGGGCGCTGCAGTCTCTGCACGTTATTCAAAAAGTTCTTTGGTGTGGGCCTTTTTTTGAGACGAGTGCATCAGATCACACCGCTGCTATTTGCAACATTTGTCTCAAGCGTATCTCGTGTGGCCAAAACATCTCGCGCTTGGGCACCACACGCTTGACCAGACATATGTTGACCTGCCATGCAGTTCGTTGGCAAGCGTATCTAAAAGACCCACACCAAAGAACAAAGAGGACCTCTCCTTGCTCCTCATCAGCTGAGATCTCCAACCCCAGTATACCTTCAGTCCTCTCTGAGACCTGCACTGAGAGGAATGAAGGTGTAGAATTAGGTGTTTCACAGCCAAGTACTTGTGGGCAATCTGCTTTCGGTACACCAACATCAGATTGTACCAGGCAAATTTCCCTGCCCCAGCTCCTGCACCACCGAAAAAAGTTCGCTCCCAGCCATCCACATGCCCAGCAGTTGAATGCTAGCTGGCAAAATTGCTAGCACTTCAACTGCTGCCTTTTCAGTTGGTAGACTCTGCCCCCTTCCGTGAGTTTGTGGAATGTGTGGTTCCTCAGTGGCAGGTATCCAAACACCACTTTTTCTCACGGAAGGCGATTCCAGCTCTCTACCGGCATGTGGAAGGCAATGTCCATGCCTCGCTGGACAGGGCGGTCAGTGGTAAGGTGCATATTACCGCTGACTCATGGTCCAGCAGGCATGGACAGGGACGTTACCTAAGTTTCACCGCGCATTGGGTGACTCTGCTGGCAGCTGGGAAGAATGCAGGACAAGGTGCAGTAGTTTTGGAGGTTGTTCCGCCACCACACCTCCAAAATGCCACTACTAGTGATTGTGACACACCTCTCTCCTCCACCCCCTCCTCTTCTTCTTTCTCCATGGTCTCTTCCTGTGATTTGTCCTCGGAACCAGCGAAGCTCCGTAGCCGTTCAAGGAGCTATGCAAGTACGCAGGCCAAAAGATGCCATGTGGTGCTTGAGCTGGTGTGCTTGGGGGACAGGAGCCACACTGGGGCAGAGGTTCTGTCAGCTCTCTAGGGGCAGGTTCAAAGGTGGTTGACGCCACGCCAACTTAAGGCAGGAATGGTGGTTTGCGACAATGGCACCAACCTCCTCTCTGCCCCCCGACAGGGACAAATGACTCATGTGCCCTGTTTGGCTCACGTCCTTAACTTGGTGGTGCAGCAGTTCTTGGGCAGGTACCCAGGCTTACAGGATGTCCTGAGGGAGGCCAGGAAAGTCTGTGTGCATTTACGCCGGTCATATAATGCCAGTGCTCGGCTGGCGGACCTCCAAAAGGAGTTTAACCTGCCCAAGAACCGCCTAATCTGTGACATACCCACCAGGTGGAACTCAACGTTGGCCATGCTGCAGCGGCTGCACACGCAGCAGAGGGCCATCAATGAGTCCCTGTGCGACTATGGCACCAGGACAGGGTCAGGGGAGCTTGTTTTTTTCCTCACGCCAGTGGGCCATGATCAGGGATGCATGCACTGTCCTGTCACCATTTGAGGAGGCCACGAGGATGGTGAGCAGTGAGGGTGCATGCATCAGTGACACTGTCCCCCTTGTCCACCTGTTGGAGCACATGCTGCGTGGAATAATGGACAGGGCACTTGAGGCAGAACAGAGGCAGAAAGAGGAGGACTTCCTTAGCTCTCAAGGCCCCCTTTATCCAGACAGTGTGCCTGCGTGCCCGCCGATCACACAGGAAGAGGAGGAGGAGGAGGAATGTGTCAGTATGGAGGTGGAGCCTGGCACTCAGCATCAGCAGCAGTCTTTAAGGGATCAGTCCCAAGAAACACATGGACTTGTACATGGCTGGGAGAAGGTGGCTGCGGACCATGTCGTCCTTAGTGACCCAGAGGACTCCGGACCGAATGCCTCAGCACACCTACGCTGCATGGCCTCTCTGATCCTGCAAAGCCTGCGTAAGGATCCTCATATTCATGGTATCAAGGAGAAGGACCAATACTGGCTTGCAACCCTCCTTGATCCACGTTACAAGGGTAAGGTTGCGGACCTTATCTTGCCGTCGCAGAGGGAGCAGATGATGAAACATCTTCAGGAGGCCTTGCAGAAAGGTCTGTGCAATGCGTTCCCAGAGACTGGGAGGTTACAAACTCCAGTTTCTGGACAACGTGTTGCTGAGGCTTCGGTCAGTCAAAGAAGGAGCGGTGGAGAAGGTGACCGTCTGACCGATGCGTTCAGACAATTTTTTAGTCCGCAGCCCCAAGGTATGGTCGGTTCCTGCAACCATCGCCATCTGTTTTACATGGTGCAGGAATACCTAGGGGCAAGATCTGACTTGGACACCTTTCCCACCGAAAATTCTCTGGGTTACTGGGTCTTGAGGATGGATCACTGGCCAGAGCTTGCACAGTATGCAATTGAGCTACTGGCCTGTCCTGCATCCAGCGTTCACATTCAGTGCTGCTGGAGGCTTTGTAACCGATCACAGGGTGCGTCTGTCCACCGACTCGGTCGATCGACTGACCTTCATAAAGACGAATCAGTCTTGGATCACCACCAGCTACCAAGCACCTGATGCTGATGTAACCGAATAATTTTTCTTGAAATCTCAGATCCCTTCAAAGACTGCCTATGCTGATGCTGAGTGACTATCCTGAGTAATTATCCTCTTCCTCCTCAATGATCACGCTGATAGCTTGTAAGAACATTTTTGGTTCTGGGCGCCACCACCAGTGCCTAAGGCCCAATTTTTCAGCCCCTGTTTAACAGGGGCATGTAATTACAATTTTTGATGCAATACTTTGCAGCAAGGCTCGTTCCTGCGTTCCAACTAGAGTTTCTGTGAGAAGTTGCAGTGTTGTGGCACCAGCACCAGTGCCTAAGGCCCAATTTTTCAGCCCCTGTTTAACAGGGGTGTATAATTACAATATTTGATGCAATATTTTGCAGCAGGGCTCGTTCCTGTGTTCCAACCAGAGTATCTGTGAGGTGTTGCAGTGTTGTGGCACCAGCACCAGTGCCTAAGGCCTAATTTTTCAGCCCCTGTTTAACAGGGGCGTGTAATTACAATTTTTGATGCAATACTTTGCAGCAGGGCTCGTTCCTGCGTTCCAACTAGAGTATCTGTGAGGGGTTGCAGTGTTGAGGCACCAGCACCAGTGCCTAAGGCCTAATTTTTCAGCCCCTGTTTAACAGGGGCATGTAATTACAATTTTTGATGCAATACTTTGAAGCAGGGCTCGTTCCTGCGTTCCAACTAGAGTATCTGTGAGGGGTTGCAGTGTTGTGGCACCAGCACCAGTGCCTAAGGCCCAATTTTTCAGCCCCTGTTCAACAGGGGCATGTAATTACAATTCTTGATCTAATATTTCACAGCAGGGACTGTTTCTGCACCCACCAAGAGCGAGTGAGGACTTACAGTGTTGTGGCACC
Organism: Aquarana catesbeiana; assembly: GCF_042186555.1. Classification (NCBI taxonomy): domain Eukaryota; kingdom Metazoa; phylum Chordata; class Amphibia; order Anura; family Ranidae; genus Aquarana; species Aquarana catesbeiana. The sequence continues at coordinate 777,716 of NW_027362651.1, read as the reverse complement.
AGCACCACCACCAAAGGCCCAATTTTTCAGCCTCTGTTCAACAGGGGCATGTAATTACAATTCTTAAACTAATATTTCACAGCAGGGCCCTGTGAGGGCACAACAACACAACAACACCTAAGGTCCAAATTTCTGCTGAGTATATAGGGCAGGCTTGCAAACGGAAGGAGACAACAGGAAGTGAGATGAAATCTACCCCTAGGAAGGGAAATTCTCTCCTGTAAGAGTTAATATGGGAAAAACATTTCTCCTTTCCACTGATGCTTTATCACCAATTCTTGTTTCACTAAAAACCCCAAATGTTCAAAAAACATTTGTCATTGGGACAAAAAGTGAGGTTCAATCTTCTGAAGAGGAGCACAGACAGCAAAACAAATGTCACAGGGGTGATAACCCTTCCCTATGTTTTCCAAAAAGCTTAAAATAGATTTTTTGGCTAAACACGTTAAAAATGTACCCGTTCAAAATTACAAACAGATTCTACTTAACATCAAACCTACAGTCCCTGTCTTGTTTGCACTGCCTGTATACTGCTGTTCAGAGTATATAGGGCCTGGTGGCCCCACGCCTTTCCTTTTTTGGGTGCGGGGTTCCCCTTAATAGCCATACAAGACCCAAAGGGCCTGATAATGGACTGGGGGGTACCCATGCCGTTTGTCTCACTGATTTTCATCCATATTGCCAGGACCCGACATTACATTAAAGCCGCAAGCAGTTTTAAATTACTTTTTTTCCTTTAAAAAATACATTTTGTGGAGGGACTGTTCTAAGCACGGGAAACCTGTGCCACTTTACAGGCATACTATAGACACCCCCCAGGTACGATATTTAAAGGAATATTTCACTTTTTTTTTTTTTACTTTAAGCATCATTAAAATCACTGCTCCCAAAAAAACTGCCGTTTTTGCAACTTTTTTTTTGCATTGATACATGTCCCCTGGGGCAGGACCCGAGTCCCCAAACCCTTTTTAGGACAATACCATGAAAATTAGCCTCTAAAATTAGCACTTTTGATTTCGAACGTTCGAGTCCCATAGACGTCAATGGGGTTCTAACGTTCGTGCGAATTTTCGGTCCGTTCACAGGTTCTGGTGCGAACCGAACCGGGGGGTGTTCGGCTCATCCCTAATCAAGAGCGGTAATTAGCTTTACGACCCTAGCCTGTGTCTGTAGCTGGTCTGGCACTGGCCATCTCCTCCCCATATTCAGGTGTCTCACATCAGACACAATAATGACCAACGGAGAAATGCATCCCAGCTTAGTCTCCCTATAAATTTATGGCAGCTTATGGGGTGGCGCAGACAGGGGCAAGGCGCAGACATCATGGCTCTGTCCTGAGTGGCTCTGTCACGAGTGATGCGCAGTTTCACCGACGCAATTATCAATTCTGATCATGTCTTCTCTGCTCTTTTACAGGTAATTGTCTCCTATCCATCTGTACATCTCTACTGAACTGACTTTGCTGACTTGCTGTTACATATTTTTGGTAATTGTCTCCTATCCATCTGTACATCTCTACTGAACTGACTTTGCTGACTTTGCTGTTACATATTTTTGGTAATTGTCTCCTGCTGCCATATCTTTAAACTTCCATATTTACTGATAGCTCTATAACAAACACACTGCAATAGCAATATTACTGGTGATTGATTCTCAACTCCATGTGGCTTGAGTGATCAAGAGAGGTAATTAGCTTTACGACCCTAGCCTGTGTCTGTAGCTGGTCTGGCACTGGCCATCTCCTCCCCATATTCAGGTGTCTCACATCAGACCCAATAATGACCAACTGAGAAATGCATCCCAGCTTAGTCTCCCTATAAATTTATGGCAGCCTATGGGGTGGCGCAGACAGGGGCAAGGCGCAGACATCATGGCTCTTTCCTAAGTGGCTCTGTCAGGAGTGATGCGCAGTTTCACCGACGCAGTTTAACGAAAGCAGGATAACTAAAGCTGCATGAACAACAACAAGAACTCTGCTCCACTCTGCAAGACGACAAGCAAACCAGCTTTGACATTTATTTTATATTAGGTTAGTTTCCCACTCTCTATCCACTAACATGCTCCCTATTCTCTTCCTTCTCACATTGGTGTCTTCTATCCTCAAATTATCTTTACTCTACCCCTCCTCTCTTCCCTGCAGCATGCACATATCACCCTCACTCCTACCCTCTCCCTACTATGGCACCCATCATCTCCTGAATTTGCTGCACCCACATGCTGACATAAACATCAGGGCCGCTAGACACGTGCGCTCATACACATTCCACTCCCACCTTGCCTTCCTCGCCCTCCTCCTTCTCCTAGTCTCAGGTGAAATTTCTCCTAATCCTGGTCCGCCATTTTCCAAATGCAAGCTACATATCCAATACCCCTCCCCCTCCACCACCGCAATCCACTCAGTTTAATTTCTATCCCCCTGCTTCCTCAAAGCACCCCAATAATCTCATGTGCCCTTTGGAACGCCCGCTCCATCTGTAACAAGCTAACATCTGTACATGACCTCTTCATCTCTCATGGCTTGAACATACTCGCCATAACAGAAACCTGGCTTCAAAATTTTGACTCAGCTTCTCCTGCTGCCCTCTCCCATGGTGGTCTCCCTTGGACTCACTCCCCCAGACCCAACAGACAGAAAGGAGGTGGAGTTGGCTTCCTTCTATCCTCACAAAGCACCTTCCAAGTCCTTCCTGTCCCTCCCTCTCTATCCCTCTCTTATTTCGAAATGCACTGTATTTGTCTGTTTTCTCCCATTTCTCTGAGGATTGCAGCAATTTATAGGCCTCCAGGACCGGTATCGCTCTTTCTTGATGACTTTGCTGCCTGGCTACCCTACTTTCTCTCCTCTGAAATACCCACCATTATTCTTGGTGACTTTAACATTCCTGTCAATGTCAGCAGCCCAACTACAGCTAAACTTCTCGACTTAACCTCATCTTTTGACCTAACCCAATGGACACATACTTCCACTCACTCCAATGGTAATACCCTTGACCTTGTATTCTCCCATCTCTGCAACCCTGGCAACCTCACCAACAAACCTATTCCTCTATCTTATCACAACCTCATTACTTTCACTGTATCCTTGCCTCCAACCACCCATCCCTCCAAGCAGCAAACAATTACTTGTTGAAACCTTCGCCACCCTTCTTATCTCTATTCTGCTACTGACCACCTATATGACATAATCTCTCACCTGTCCTGTCCTGACCTGGCCACCTCTGTCTACAACAGTTCACTCTCATCATCACTAGATACACTTGCTCCACACGCAGAATCAGGCCCCGACCATTAAAACCCTGGCAAACTGACAACACTAGAAATCTCAAGAGACATTGCTGTGCTCTTGAACGACTGTGGCGTAAAACCAAATGTCTGCAAGACTTCACCCTATATAAATCTGCCCTTCTAAAATACAATTCATGCCTCCATGCTGCCAAACAAGCCTACTTTGTCTCTCTTATTAATTCCTTGTCAATTAGTCCCCGTCGGCTCTTCTCAACCTTTAACTCTCTGCTTCGTCCACCACCCCCTCTACCCACTAACTCACTCACTGCCCAAGAGATTGCCAATCACTTTAAAGACAAGATCGATGCATTTCGTGAGGACATCTCCACTGTGCGTACGTCTTCCCCACCCAACATACCTTGCCTAGCAGCACATTCAACACTCTCCTCTTTTGAATTGGCTACTACTGAAGAGGTTACAAACATTTTCTCGGATGCCCACCTAACCAATTGTCCCTTGGATCCTGTTCCCTCACAACTACTACGGTCACCCTCTTCTTCTATCCTATGCTCCCTCACCCACATCTTCAATCTCTCCCTCTCTAGTGGCATCTTCCCCTCCCCTCTAAAACATGCGCAGATCACTCCCATTCTTAAAAAGCCCTCACTGGACCCTACCGACCTGAACAACTTAAGACTCATCTCATTGCTCCCATTCACCTCTAAACTTCTAGAACGCTTAGTCTACAACCGTCTTAGCTCCTACCTCAATGAAAATAACCTTCTTGACCCCTTACAGTCTGGCTTTCGCTCGCAGCACTCCACGGAAACTGCCTTACTAAAACTCACTAATGATTTACTAACTGCTTAAACCAACAGCCAGTACTCCATACTCCTACTACTTGACCTCTCTGCAGCCTTTGATACTGTTGACCACACGCTCCTTCTCAATAAACTACATTCCCTTGGCCTCCGAGATTCTGCTCTATCCTGGTTCTCTGCCTATTTATCACAGCGCTCCTTCAGTGTCACCTACAACTCTGTCTCCTCCTCTTCATTGCCTCTTTCTGTGGGGGTCCCCCAAGGCTCGGTTCTTGGACCCCTTCTCTTCTCTATCTACACCTCCTCCCTTGGTCACTTAATAGCCCACGGCTTCCAATACCACTTATACCTCTCGCATTACTAACTTACTAACTGACATATCAGCATGGATGTCACACCACTTCCTTAAACTAAATCTCTCTAAAACTGAGCTATTAATATTCCCCCCCGCCCGTGCCCCCCTCCATGACTTTTCCATCAAAATCAACAATGCAACCATCAGTCCCTCCCCTCACGCCAGGGTACTAGGTGTAATCCTAGACTCTGACTTGTCATTTCAGCCTCAAATCCAATCATTGTCAAAAGTTTGTAGAATTCACCTCCGTAACATCTCTAAAATTTGCCCCTTTTTAACAAATGAAACCCCCAAGCTCCTCAGTCACTCCCTTGTTATCTCTCACTTTGACTATTGCAACTCCCTTCTCATTGGCTTACCTCTCCATAGGCTATCCCCTCTTCAGTCTATCATGAATGCTGCTGCCAGACTTATCCACCTTACCAACCGCTCAGTGTCTGCCAACCCTCTACTCCAATCCCTACATTGGCTCCCAATCACCTAGCGAATTAAATTCAAAATACTAACCACAACATACAAAGCTATTCACAACTATAAAAAAGGGGAACAAGGGTGGCGGGAGTTTGACGAGGCACATGGGAGCAACAAAAAAGATTGAATATAGATATTTTAATTGGTTCAAATTATCATAAATTTTTCATATCAAAAAAATATTTAATGCATTTAGCTTTATATAAATATTTTGTATATTTTATTACAATTCATCAGAACCAAGCATTTATACATAAATAGACATTCCAACAATGAGTTGGTACAGAATATGAAATATATAAAATAAGACATAATTTTATGGACAGAGATAACTGTATCAAATGTAACAATGAAAGTACCCCCTACATAAGGCTGGTATGGAAAACAAATTAAAAATAAAATGAGAATAGATATAGAAGGGTATATAGGTATCTTTTCATTCCTCTTACAGACACAGACAATCAGGTATTTTCACTCACATATCCTATTCGCTTTACAGTTTGTTTTCTCTTTTCTCCCACACATTCTTTTGTATCCCTTTTTTACCTCACTGTCTTTTAATCAATTTTCTTTTTGTCACATTCATCATAGAGGTCTCCCACAAAGATGGTTACCCCTTACAATACTATCATCACACACACCCAGACCTACGTGAGGCGTTGTTCATGTTTGGCGGTGCCGGCGGCGGGGCGTCCCCTCAGGTCCCGTGTGGGGCCCTATATGGCTGGTCTTGGGGGTTCCATGCCCGCACCACCTCTGCAAGGATACACATGTAAGTGTGTGGGATAATTTAGGCCATGGGGGTCCTTCCATGTCCTGGGTTCACCCCTCCACTCTTTAATTTAGGTCAGAATATCTTCATTTTTTACAAACCTATTTTGTTTTTTCTATCCATAGACAATTACCAGGGTTTCGCTCCTGATGATAGGCTAATATATTGTAAAGCGCTGCGTAAACTGTTGGTGCTATATAAATCCTGTACAATAATAATAATAATCAACTGCTGGGCTGGGCGATGGGCTGGACGTTCGATCCAGTGGTCACCCCAGTCTGGCCAGCGAGCGCGTGCAGACTGCAGCTATGCGCTAGGTCAACCGCAACATAGCCCCACTGGACAGGGGCTGGCCCTGCGAGTTAAATGTCTTGCGAGGTCGCAAATGACCGGGTCTCGGCTCAAGTCGCAGCATCCCTCATGGCCGACAGCCCCCTACTTCGGTGGCGAGGAGGTTCTGTCTGGAGTGATGCCCTCTTGGTCCTGGTATGGTGAGTAAAGGTCCTCCCTCTCCCCTTAGGGTTTTTTTTGTAGCGGACGCCTCCCTGGGTTAGTCGGTCCTGTGGGTCCCCTCTATCCCTGCACCCTCTTTTCCTAGCCCTGGAGGTCCCTTGGTAACCCCCCTCTTCCCCTCCCCCCTCCATATGAGGTAGTGTGTCTGTGGTGGGTCCTGGGGGATGGGGTTGAATACTAGTGGGCTGGGGGTGTGCACTGCCTAGTAGGGATGAGCCGAAAACCCCCGGTTCGGTTCGCACCAGAACCCGCGAACGGACCGAAAGTTCGCACGAACGTTAGAACCCCATTGACGTCTATGGGACTCGAACGTTCGAAATCAAAAGTGCTCATTTTAAAGGCTAATTTGCATGGTATTGTCCTAAAAAGGGTTTGGGGACCCGGGTCCTACCCCAGGGGACATATATCAATGCAAAAAAAACTTTTAAAAACGGCCGTTTTTTCGGGAGCAGTGATTTTAATGATGCTTAAAGTAAAAAAAAAAAAGTGAAATATTCCTTTAAATATCGTACCTGGGGGGTGTCTATAGTATGCCTGTAAAGTGACGCGTGTTTCCCATGTTTAGAACAGTCCCTGCACCAAATGTCATTTTTAAAGGAAAAAATCTCATTTAAAACTGCTTGCGGGTTTAATGTCATGTCGGGTCATGGCAATATGGATGAAAATCAGTGAGACAAACGGCATGGGTACCCCCCAGTCCATTACCAGGCCCTTTGGGTCTTGTATGGATATTAAGGGGAACCCCGCACCCAAATTAAAATAAGGAAAGGTGTGGGGCCACCAGGCCCTATATACTCTGAACAGCAGTATACAGGCGGTGCAAACAAGACAGGGACTGTAGGTTTGTTGTTAAGTAGAATCTGTTTGTAATTTTGAACATTTTTAACGTGTTTAGCTCCAGCCAAAAAATCTTTTCTAAGCTTTTTGGAAAACATAGGGAAGGGTTATCACCCCTGTGACATTTGTTTTGCTGTCTTTCCTCCTCTTCAGAAGATTTCACCTCACTTTTTTGTCCCAATGAAAAATGTTTTTTGAAAATTTGGGTTTTTTTGTGGAACAAGGATTGGAAAGCATCAGTGGAAAGGAGAAATTGTTTTCCCATATTAACTCTTACAGGAGAGAATTTCCCTTCCTAGGGGTAGATTTCATCTCACTTCCTGTTGTCTCCTTCCGTTTGCAAGTAGGAGTCGTTTGTAAGTTAGATGTTTGAAAGTAGGGTCCTGCCCTATATACTCAGCAGAAATTTGGGCCTTAGGTGTTGCTGTGGCCACAACACTGTAAGCCCTCACAGGGCCCTGCTGTGAAATATTAGATCAAGAATTGTAATTACATGCCCCTGTTGAACAGGAGCTGAAAAATTAGGCCTTAGGCACTGGTGCTGGTGCCACAACACTGCAACCCCTCACAGACACTCTAGTTGGAACGCAGGAACGAGCCCTGCTGCAAATTATTGCTTCAAAAATTGTAATTACACGCCCCTGTTAGACAGGGGCAGAAAAATTGGGCCTTAGGCACTGGTGCTGGTGCCACAACACTGCAACCCCTCACAGACACTCTAGTTGGAACGCAGGAACGAGCCCTGCTGCAAAGTATTGCATCAAAAATTGTAATTACACGCCCCTGTTAGACAGGGGCAGAAAAATTGGGCCTTAGGCACTGGTGCTGGTGCCACAACACTGCAACCCCTCACAGACACTCTAGTTGGAACGCAGGAACGAGCCCTGCTGCAAAGTATTGCATCAAAAATTGTAATTACACGCCCCTGTTAGACAGGGGCAGAAAAATTGGGCCCTAGGCACTGGTGCTGGTGCCACAACACTGCAACCCCTCACAGACACTCTAGTTGGAATGCAGGAACGAGCCCTGCTGCAAAGTATTACATCAAAAATTGTAATTACACGCCCCTGTTAAACAGGGGCTGAAAAATTGTGCCTTAGGCACTGGTGGTGGCGCCCAGAACCAAAAATGTTCTTACAAGCTATCAGCGTGATGATTGAGGAGGAAGAGGATAATTACTCAGGGATAGTCACTCAACATCAGCATAGGCAGTCTTTGAAGGGATCTGAGATTTCAAAAAAAATTATTCGGTTACATCAGCATCAGGTGCTTGGTAGCTGGTGGTGATCCAAGACTCATTCATTTTTATGAAGGTCAGCCGATCGACCGAGTCGGTGGACAGACGCACCCTGTGATCGGTTACCACGCCTCCATCAGCACTGAATGTGCGTTCCGAAAGAACGCTGGATGCAGGACAGGCCAGTAGCTCAATTGCATACTGTGCAAGCTCTGGCCAGTGATCCATCCTCAAGACCCAGTAACCCAGAGGATTTTCGGTGGGAAAGGTGTCCAAGTCTGATCTTGCCCCTAGGTATTCCTGCACCATGTAAAACAGACACTGGCGATGGTTGCTGGAACCGATCATACCTTGGGGCTGCGGACCAAAAAATTGTCTGAACGCATCGGTCAGACGGCCACCTTCTCCACCGCTCCTTCTTTGACTGACCGAAGCCTCAGCAACACGTTGTCCAGAAACAGGAGTTTGTAACCTCCCAGTCTCTGGGAACGCGTTGCACAGACCTTTCTGCAAGGCCTCCCGAAGATGTTTCATCCTCTGCTCCCTCTGCGATGGCAAGATAAGGTCCGCAACCTTACCCTTGTAACGTGGATCAAGGAGGGTTGCCAGCCAGTATTGGTCCTTCTCCTTGATACCACGAATACGAGGATCCTTACGCAGGCTTTGCAGGATCAGGGAGGCCATGCAGCGTAGGTTTGCTGAGGCATTCGGTCCGGAGTCCTCTGGGTCACTAAGAACGACATGGTCCGCAGCCACCTCCTCCCAGCCACGTACAAGTCCATGTGTTTCTTGGGACTGATCCCTTAAAGACTGCTGCTGATGCTGAGTGCCAGGCTCCACCTCCATACTGACACAATCTTCCTCCTCCTCCTCTTCCTCCTCGTCCTCTTCCTGTGTGATCGGCGGGCACGCAGGAACACTGTCTGGATAAAGGGGGCCTTGAGAGCTAAGGAAGTCCTCCTCTTCCTGCCTCTGTTCTGCCTCAAGTGCCCTGTCCATTATTCCACGCAGCGTGTGCTCCAACAGGTGGACAAGGGGGACAGTGTCACTGATGCATGCACTGTCACTGCTCACCATCCTCGTGGCCTCCTCGAATGGTGACAGGACAGTGCATGCATCCCTGATCATGGCCCACTGGCGTGGGGAAAAAAAAACAAGCTCCCCTGACCCTGTCCTGGTGCCATAGTCGCACAGGTACTCATTGATGGCCCTCTGCTGCGTGTGCAGCCGCTGCAGCATGGCCAACGTTGAGTTCCACCTGGTGGGCATGTCACAGATTAGGCGGTTCTTGGGCAGGTTAAACTCCTTTTGGAGGTCCGTCAGCCGAGCACTGGCATTATATGACCGGCGGAAATGCACACAGACTTTCCTGGCCTGCCTCAGGACATCCTGTAAGCCCGGGTACCTGCCCAAGAACCGCTGCACCACCAAGTTAAGGACGTGAGCCAAACAGGGCACATGGGTCATTTGTCCCTGTCGGAGGGCAGAGAGGAGGTTGGTGCCATTGTCGCAAACCACCATTCCTGCCTTAAGTTGGCGTGGCGTCAACCACCTCTGAACCTGCCCCTGCAGAGCTGACAGAACCTCTGCCCCAGTGTGGCTCCTGTCCCCCAAGCACACCAGCTCAAGCACCGCATGGCATCTTTTGGCCTGCGTACTTGCGTAGCCCCTTGAACGCCTACGGAGCACCGCTGGTTCCGAGGAAGAGGCCATGGAGGAAGAAGAAGAGGAGGGGGTGGAGGAGAGAGGTGTGTCACAATCAGCATTTTGGAGGCGTGGTGGCGGAACAACCTCCAACACTACTGCACCTTGTCCTGCATCCTTCCCAGCTGCCAGCAGAGTCACCCAATGCGCCGTGAAACTTAGGTAACGTCCCTGTCCATGCCTGCTGGACCATGAGTCAGCGGTAATATGCACCTTACCGCTGACCGCCCTGTCCAGCGAGGCATGGACATTGCCTTCCACATGCCGGTAGAGAGCCGGAATCGCCTTCCGTGAGAAAAAGTGGCGTTTGGGTACCTGCCACTGAGGAACCGCACATTCCACAAACTCACGGAAGGGGGCAGAGTCTACCAACTGAAAAGGCAGCAGTTGAAGTGCTAGCAATTTTGCCAAGCTAGCATTCAACCGCTGGGCATGTGGATGGCTGGGAGCAAACTTCTTTCGGCGGTGCAGCAGCTGGGGCAGGGAAATTTGCCTGGTACAATCTGACGTCGGTGTACCAAAAGCAGATTGCCCACAAGTACTTGGCTGTGACACACCTAATTCTACACCTTCATTCCTCTCACTGCAGGTCTCAGAGAGGACTGAAGGTCTAGTGGGGTTGGAAATCTCAGCTGATGAGGAGCAAGGAGAGATCCTCTTTGTTCTTTGGTGTGGGTCTTTTAGATACGCTTGCCAACGAACTGCATGGCAGGTCAACATATGTCTGGTCAAGCATGTGGTACCCAAGCGGGAGATATTTTGGCCACGCGAGATACGCTTGAGACATATGTTGCAAATAGCAGCGGTGCGATCTGATGCACTCGTCTCAAAAAAGGCCCACACCAAAGAACTTTTTGAATAACGCGCAGAGACTGCAGCGCCCTGCACATGTGGAGCTTTGGGGTGTGATGCAGTCAATGTGCTGCCCTTAGGCTGGCCCCTGGAGGGCATCCTGCCTCGTTGGTGATGTGCTGCCGCCTCCTCCTCCTCCTCCTCCTCCTCCTCCTCCTCCTCTCTCCTATCAGGCACCCACGTTGAGTCAGTGACCTCATCATCCCCTCCCTCCTCATCACTGGAGCAAACCTGGCAGTATGCTGCAGCAGGGGGAGCATGACTGCCAGATTGCTGTCCTTCTTGGGCACCCCCTCTGTCCGCGCTCATGTTACTGCCTTCATCGAGCTCAGTATCGTCATCAGAGCCTTCCAAACGCTGGGCATCCTCCTGGAGCATGTACCCAACACTGTGGTCAAACAGTTCGAGGGAATCCTCATGAGGACATGGTGGAGCTAGGGAAGGAGTCACTGATGACATTGAGCTGAGGGAAGAGGCCGCTGCTTTGCCAGACAAAGCACCCTGGGCATGGGTGAGAGAGGATGAGGAGGATGAGGACGGCTTGGTCATCCACTCGACCAAGTCTTCCGCATGTTGCGGCTCAACATGGCCAGCTGCCGAAAAAAAGGCCAAGCGTGTCCCATGGCCACGTGCTGATGAGGATGCACCGTCTCCACGACCAGCACTAGACACAGAGCCTGCTTGCCCTCTCTTATTGGCTTGTGACTGTCTGCCTCTCCTTCTTGGCCTTCCAGACATACTAATGGCCTGTAGCTGCACTAAGCTGGGATAGAACACCTGTAATTTTCTTCAAGTAGCTTTATATACTGTAACCAGACAAGCCTGCCTGTCAGTAGGAAGATAACAGGAACGGATCTAGCTGAACACTGTGAGCAGGATGCACTGTACTAAATGTAAATAGTCTAGCTGCCTGACCGTGGTACTAATAGGATCAAATAGAACACCTGTAATTTTCTTCAGGTAGCTTTATATACTGTAACCAGACAAGCCTGCCGGTCAGTAGGAATTTAACAGGAACGGATCTAGCAGAACACTGTGAGCAGGACGCACTGCACTAAATGTAAATAGCAGGAACGGATCTAGCTGAACACTGTGAGCAGGACGCACTGCACTAAATGTAAATAGTCTAGAAGATAACAGGAACGGATCTAGCTGAACACTGTGAGCAGGACGCACTGCACTAAATGTAAATAGTCTAGAAGATAACAGGAACGGATCTAGCTGAACACTGTGAGCAGGACGCACTGCACTAAATGTAAATAGCAGGAACGGATCTAGCTGAACACTGTGAGCAGGACGCACTGCACTAAATGTAAATAGTCTAGAAGATAACAGGAACGGATCTAGCTGAACACTGTGAGCAGGACGCACTGCACTAAATGTAAATAGCAGGAACGGCTCTAGCTGAACACTGTGCGCAGGACGCACTGCACTAAATGTAAATAGCAGGAACGGATCTAGCTGAACACTGTGAGCAGGACGCACTGCACTAAATGTAAATAGCAGGAACGGATCTAGCTGAACACTGTGAGCAGGACGCACTGCACTAAATGTAAATAGCAGGAACGGATCTAGCTGAACACTGTGAGCAGGACGCACTGCACTAAATGTAAATTGCAGGAACGGATCTAGCTGAACACTGTGAGCAGGACGCACTGCACTAAATGTAAATAGTCTAGAAGATAACAGGAACGGATCTAGCTGAACACTGTGAGCAGGACGCACTGCACTAAATGTAAATAGCAGGAACGGATCTAGCTGAACACTGTGAGCAGGACGCACTGCACTAAATGTAAATAGCAGGAACGGATCTAGCTGAACACTGTGAGCAGGACGCACTGCACTAAATGTAAATAGCAGGAACGGATCTAGCTGAACACTGTGAGCAGGACGCACTGCACTAAATGTAAATTGCAGGAACGGATCTAGCTGAACACTGTGAGCAGGACGCACTGCACTAAATGTAAATAGTCTAGAAGATAACAGGAACGGATCTAGCTGAACACTGTGAGCAGGACGCACTGCACTAAATGTAAATAGCAGGAACGGATCTAGCTGAACACTGTGAGCAGGACGCACTGCATTAAATGTAAATAGTCTAGATAGAAGATAACAGGAACGGATCTAGCTAAACTGAATACAGTGTATATATATATATGCAACACCTGGGATGCATATATATATACACAATACACTGTAAGTGCAGCTAACTGACTGACTGTTCTGCCTAATCTATCTAACTCAAATCAAATGACACTGTCTCTCTCTCTCTCTATCTCTCAGCACACCGGAACACACACTACACAGGGCCGCCGTGCAGGCGGCCTTATATAGCGTGGGGTGTGTACTAAATCCCCTGAGCCATAATTGGCCAAAGCCACCCTGGCTTTGGCCAATTACAGCTCTCTCTACTGACGGCGCTGTGATTGGCCAAGCATGCGGGTCATAGTGCATGCTTGGCCAATCATCAGCCAGCAATGCACTGCGATGCCGCAGTGAATTATGGGCCGTGACGCGCCACACGAATTTAGCGCGAACGGCCCATAACGTTCGCAATTCGGCGAACGATCGAACAGCCGATGTTCGAGTCGAACATGGGTTCGACTCGAACACGAAGCTCATCCCTACTGCCTAGGTGCTGTGCTTACCGGGGGGGGAGGCACTGGGTCTGGTACCCAGATCCTATCTCTCTCGCTCTCTTCCTAGGAGGCTACAGGGTTCTCCTGCATCTGTGGTAGACTCATGTATCATGGCCGGTGTATTTTTCCATAGCAGGCATCCTCTTCCCTAGTGCCTGAGGACTTCCTATGGCCGGCGGTCATTTTTCCATAGCCGGTGTCCTTTTCCCTAGTGCCTGATGACTTCCTATGGCCGGCGGCCATGTTTGTGTAGCTTGGCAGGCATGATATGGTGCATTTTAGGCTCAGGCAATGGCGGCTATTACTGTGTAGCCCAGGATGCTGTTTTTTTGCAGAAAAAATTTAATTTTCCTGAAACTTGTGGCAAAATATAAAAAATCCATGGACTTAACATGGCTCTCAGCAAATAGTTTGGGGTATCTACTTTCCAAAAATGGGTAATTTGGAGGGGTTTGAACTGTCCTGGCATTTTATGCCCAACATTAGAAGCTTATGCCACACATCACCCACTCTTCTGACCACTTAAAGACCAAGTCCTTTCTGACACTTTTTGTTTACATAAAAAAAATATTTTTTTTGTTAGAAAATTACTTTGAACCCCCAAACATTATAGATTTTTTTAAAAAGAGGCCCTACAGATTAAAATGGTGGGTGTTGCAATTTTTTTTCACACAGTATTTGCACAGCGATTTTTTAAACACATTTGTTTTGGAAAAATAAAAACCCTTTTTTTTATTTTAATGCACAAAAACACACTATATTGCCCAAATTGTTGGTAAAATATAAAATATGATCATATGCCGAGTACATAGATACCAAACACGCGATGTGCACAACCGTGCAGTGGCGACAAACTACATACATTTTTAAAAGCCTTTAAAAGCCTTTACAGGTTACCACTTTAGATTTACAGAGGATATCTACTGATAGAATTACTGACCTCAATCTGACGTTCATGGTGATACCTCACATGCATGGTGCAATTGCTGTTTACATACGACACAACACTGATGCTTGCATTTGCCTTTGTGCGTGAGCACGGGGGGACAGGAGTGCTTTGATAATTTTTTTTTACTTATTTATTTTTATTTTATTTTTAAACTGTCCCTTTCATTTTTTTATTTTTTTTATCTGTTTTATTGTTATCACAGGGAATGTAAATATCCCCTATGATAGCAATAGGCAGTGTCAGGTACTCTTTTTTGAAAAATGTGGGGTCTATTTTCCTCAGCCCCTAAAGCATGTGACCACACCAAGATCAGTGTAATAAGATGCTTTCACAATTTCCCAATGGCGCTGTTTATATCCAGCGAAACCGAAGTCATGAAATGCTCGTAGCGTCTGGTTTCTTAGGCCATAGAGATGATTGAAGCCATTCTGGTCTCCGATCAGCTCTATGGTCAGCTGAAAGAACCACCGGCTGCATTCTCGGGTTCCCTGGTGGGATAGGGGAGCCCAAAAAAAAAACGATACCAAGATGATACCTAAACCTGCAGACATAATTCTGGTATACCCACAAAAAGTCCAACAACCTACCAGTACGTCCTTGTTGGACATAATGTTGTTTTTTTTCATGCAGCCTGTGGGCTGAACAAAAAAAGAGAATAAACAGATTTCTCCATTCACATCTATTGATTGGTGGTATGCCCACCATTAGAATACCGCCCTGCATAAACTCACTTCTAATGATGGGCATACATGCACTGCTCTATTTTTTGTTCAGCCCAAAGAACCTAACAGATTCCTAAACTCACATTTATCAATGTGGATGAAGAAATCTCTGCCAAGAAAAGTGAATAAAAATGTATGCTGAAGCATAGGGGCAATCTGCCCCTATGTCCACCCCTGCTTCTATGCTTCAGAATATATGCTTTTTTTTAACTGTGGTGGTAAAATCACCTCCTACAGTGCTGGAGTCACGGATTTACATATCGTGAGACCCAACCCTGTTGCTGTCAAAATAAATAAATCAGTGCTGCAGCTGAATGGCGTACCTGCAAAGAAAACAATGTTAACAATAAATCACAGTATCAATAAAACATTAACTCAAAAAACAATGTTTTTATTGCAATCTGTGCCAAAAATGAGTAAAAACTATATGGCAAAACATAGGGGCAATCCGCCCCTATGTCCACCCCAGCCCCCGTGCTTCGCCATATATGCTCTTTTTTTAACAGCAGTGGTGAAATCACCTCCTACAGCGCTGTAGTCACTGATTTACGTATTGTAAAAGCAAACCCGTTGCTGTCAAAATAAAAAAACCTGTGCTGCAACTGAATGGCGTAAAACACTGGTTAACAATAAATTACAGTAACAGTACAGTAAAACATTAGAATGACAGACCTGAAAAGCAAAAAATGGTTAACAATAAAACAATAAAACAGTAAGAACAATAAAAGGACAACTATTTTTGGCTTTTTTTTGTTTTTTATGCTTTTTAATTTATTTTTTTATTTTTTGTTTACACTTTTACTGTAACTATAAACATTCCAGGTTTGGGTATCTCAAAATGCGATAGCCATCTCATCTTTCAAGACCCTGTGTGACAGTGTGCGCTAGGACTGTGTGGTGCTGTACCCTATGTTAATACTTCACTAGTGTGTGGTAGCGATGGAAACAGTCCCCAATTTAGAGACCAGATTTGCCAGGACAGGAGGGACAAAACTAGCAGGTGTCACGCCTGTATCCTCGCTTGCTACAGACACAACATCTGTTTTAGGTGCTCTTATGGTAGGGGTACCAGGGATGACATCCAGAAAATGCCTCTCATGCAGCCTGCTCACTGCATCTGTACTGGGAAGTTGGGCCACAGCACTGTCTGGATACAGAAGGGCTGTGATGATCTCTTCCTGGAATTTTTTTAAGGATCCACTTCTTCCTGATGATTTGTATAGCATATAAGCGTTGAACAGAGCCAATTGGAATAGGTATACAGACAATTTTTGGTACCAGCATCTGGCCCTACGGGCAAATAAGTATGGCCCCATCATCTGGTCATTGAAAGCCACCCCTCCCATTTTATGGTTGTAGTCATAGACACAGAGGGACTTCTTAACAACACCAATCACCATAGTAATTTGGACTGCCATATCTGGCTGAATGGAAGACAGAACAAAATTGTTAAGTTTGTCCTTCCATCTCACTGCAAGTAATTTATTAGACTTCAAGCAGGCTCTCTCCCCCTAGCTAAGTTGGGCATTTACAAGCCGCTGAGGGAAGCCCCAGTGATTAGATTGCATGGTGCCACATACGCCAATTCCTAATTGAAAGAAGTATCTAAAAAGTGGCACGCTTGAAAAAAATTGTCCACATATTAATGGTACCCCTTTTTGAATAAGGGTGACATCAAGTCCCAAACAATCTTGCCGCTGCTCCCTGTGTAGTCTGGGGAGTTGGGGTCTCCACATTTTTAGTAATGCCCATGTTGAGGGATAGGCTCAGAAAGGTCTTAAATTCAGGTAACATTATAGGTTTCCAGCCAAATTGTCTGGCAAGGGTCGAATTTGGATTTGTGGTGATAAATTGTCCAGCATATGAATTGCTTTAGTCCACAATAGATCTGTACAGATCCTCTGTGAAAAACAGCTCAAAAAATTCAAGGGGCGTTAAATCTGTGGGCTGCCAAACAGGACTTGCAAGCGCAGTGGGAAGGGCACTATGGGCTTTTTGGGCCTGTGTTTGAATTCTTGGTGGCTGTGGGGCACTACTTGTGCTAGCCACTGCACCAGCTTGAACTACACTTATGAGACTCGCCACGTCACCAAGTCTTACTGCAATGCTGGTTTGTCTATGACCAGGGTGTACTGGTGCTCGCCAGTTCACCAAAAAGGTTGAGTGGCACTAGTACCGACACTGCTGCATACGAGTATCATGCGGTTGTAGCACCTCAGCAACAGAAGAATTGGGTCGGGTACACCTGACCTTAGCAGTGACCACTACTCCATTGTCAGAGCTATCTCTCAGTGTGCCGCTCCCTACAGGTTCAAATACTGAGCCTGAATCTGACAGTGAGGCTTCCCCTGCGCTCTTATCCATCATGTTCTGTACTGTGTAGGCCTCTTCACTAGTGTACCTTTTGCCACTAAATTTACAGGTACCCAGTGTGACTCACAGGTAAAAAAGCACCTGGTTGTCAGAGGACTGTGTGAACTGCTACAAAAAAGTTAACTGCTAGTGCTAGCAGAGATCAGGCCTGACTGGCTAAATGTTGCAGCTTTGTGTACTGTGTATTGGAGGTGACAGTGATCTTCTGGTACTGCACTTGAGTGGGCTGGGTGGAGGGGCTAAACACAGATGCTGGCGGATGTCGGGGGGGTGAACGCCACATTTTTGGGAACACTATACTATTGGGGACGCTAATATAGTTCTGATCAGATCAAAGATATTAATTCATGCCAAAACTATTCTAGTAATGAACATATATAGTGTGTGTGTTAGTGTTACTGGCAATCAAAGGGTTAAATTCTAATGCTGTCTGGGATTGACGCTAACTGATGCTGACACTAACTGATACTAACTAGCTAACTAGTGTCACTCGTGACACTAATACAGTGATCAGAAAAACAAATCTGTACACTATACTAATGACACTGTGATAGGGAGTGAAAAGCTTAATATTATATACTGATTATACTTACCTCCTCTGTGCAGTTGGATTTGCACAGAGCAGCTCTGATCCTCCTCTTCTTGAGTCCCTCTTCTGCTCTCCTGGCCCATCCCTCTGGTGGGTGCCCCCTCAGCCAGCAGCTTGCTACAGGGAGCACCCAAGTGGAATCAGAGCTCCATGTATCCATTCAGGCACGGAAGCCCTGCCCGGCTCCACCCCCTCTCTCCCCTGATTGGCTGACCGATTTTTATTGACAGCTGCGGGAGCCAATGGCACTGCTGCTGTGTCTCAGCCAATCAGGAGGAGTGCCTTGACATTGCTGTAGAGAGAAGGGGCTCAGGTAAGTAATTAGAGGGTACTGGGGTACTGGGGAGGCTGCTACACATCAAAGGTTTTTTTTACTTAATGCATATAATGCATTAAGATAAAAAAAAAAACTTCTGCCTTTACAAAGCCTTTAACTGGGGATGATCAAGGGGTTAAACATTTATTTGGGAATATATGGGGTACCCTAAATCTATCTGGAACTACCGCTAACTACCACTAACTGCACTAACATGTGACACCAATACAGTGATCAGTAAAAAATATGAACACTGTACTTGGTGACACCGTGACAGGGAGTGAAAGGGTTAACTTGGGGTGATAAGGGGGTGAAATATGTGCCTATATGTCCTGGTGTCAGTGTAGTGCTAGTGTAATCACTGATCGATCTGATATTCTCGCTTACTGGAACTAAAAAGGGCTCCAGGAGGAGAGATGTCATCACGTTCAGGAGGTTTGCTGACTCGCCAGAACCGATCAGCAGGTCCAGGCCATAAATCAGTGACGGCTGGTGGGTGGGTGCGCACGTGCCCCAGATCTGTGGGTACGAATCATGTACTTGTCTGTGACTTTGCGCAGTTGGGCCGCTCTGCCGCAGTATATATATGCGATGGGCAGTCCGGAACTGGTTAATCTTTTATGTTGTGCCCCCCTGTATAGGTTTCCCTCAATTATGCTTTTCTCTATTTCTGGGGATACCCCTTTCGCTGAATTTTGACATTATCTCCTGTAAAAATAATGCTTGTTTCTCTTTATTAGAGACAATGGGGTGAATTAACTAAAGGCAAATAGACTGTACACTTTGATATATAGAAACACACTCGCGCCACCAGTGCAAATAATTGCAGCTGCTGTTCAAAACCAATTAAGTTATGTGATGCTCAAAGTGACCCACAGGAGTGTTAGCTCTGTGTGTGTGTGAACAGCGCTTGCAAATGCAAATGAAATAAAATGTAAAAATAAATGAAAAAAATTATATATATATATATATATATATATATATATATATATATATATATAGTGCACTGCAGTGCCCACATGCAATTCTTATACAAAAACCATAATTGCAAATGGTATCAAATGTTGATAATAAATGTTATATAGTCTAAATATGCAATTATCAAAAATTAACCACAATATTAAATAGTGAAAAATAATGAAAAATAATAATCAATGTGACAAGTCCTTTCGGCTTTGTTAAAGTGTCTTGTGCTATCTTCAGCTACGGTATCCACATTGGTGCCACCACTCCACCACATGTGTGATATAGATCCCCACTCACCAAATGGAGATGACCTTCTTGTTGTATAAGAAAGAGGAGTCAAATTTGCTTAGTGGTCATCCAGAGACCAGGGATATCCTCCAAACTGCTCTCCACCGTTCTTTCCTCATGGTAGTGTTGCCAATGGCTCCAATAGCAAAATTATTTGTAGATGAGAAAGAAAGAGAAGGACAGGCTTCTCATAGTGCAAAATGCTTCAGGTTTATTTTAAAATATCCGTTACTGATGTACTGTATATACATGAGAGTTTTAAAACATCGGCTTCCTATTAGTACAAAAAAGGAAGCCGTGGGCCGCTGGACTCCAGCGTGCGTTCCACCTGCTTGGAAACCTATGCACCAACTTGACACATTTCTTCACTACGTAACGTCTTCAGAAGAGCAGTTTGAAGACTGTGCACTTTGCAGGTGCAGTTGCACTAATTTTCCACAAAGCTTACCCAATTAGGTGCAAGTCTGTCTGACATGTCTGTCTCGGTCGGCTCCGCCCATGCTTCCCTGAAAGAACTTTTTTTTATAAAATCTTTATCTGTTTGACCCCCTATTAAAGCTGTTGTATACCCTGTAGGTAAAATTAATATCTCCTAAACCTGTACGGTTTAAGAGATTTTCACTTTGCATGTGCTGTGAAAGCCCGGTTGAAGGTCCGCCCCCTTATGATGTCACAGCCCCAGGACTGTGACATCATAAGGGGGCGGGGTCACCGGGTGATATCACCCGGTGACCCCGCCCCATGCCTATATAAGTTGCTGCGCACCTCGCACACATCATTACAGAGAGAGAGCGTCATGTCAACATCGGAAGAAGAGAAGAGGGAACAAGACAATGGAGAAGACCGAGCCACCGCTAGCAAAAGAGCAGCAAAAGAGCTGTGAAGATAGCGGAGGAGCCCGGCAGAAGAACCGGACACTGGGAGAAGAAACCGGAGAGAGCGGAGAAGTCAGAAGAAGACTCCCGAAGTCGGAAGAAGACCCCCGAAGTCAGAAGAAGACCCCTGGAGCTGACTAATAAATTACTTTAAAAACCTGTGTAGTGTCTTTTTTTATTGATACTTTTCCCCCAGGGGAATGGGTAGGGGTAGGATGTACCCCATACTCATTCACATAGGGTGGGGGGCCAGGATCTGGGGGCCCCCTTATTAAAGGGGGCTCCCGGATTCCGATAAGCCCTCTGCCCGCAGACCCCAACAACCAACAGCCAGGGTTGTCGGGAAGAGGCCCTTGTCCTCATCAACATGGGGACAAGGTGCTTTGGGGTGGGGAGGCCCGCAGGGCGCCCCCCTGCCCTAAAGCGCCCACCCCCATGGTGAGGGCATGCGGCCTGGTACAGTTCAGGAGGGGGGGCACTCGCTTGTCCCCACCCCCTTTCCTGACCAGCCCAGCTGCGCGCTCGGATAAGGGTCTGGTATGGATTTTGGGGGGACCCCCATGATGTTTTTTCGGCGTAAGGGTTCCCCTTAAAATCCATACCAGACCTAAGAGCCTGGTATGCCCCTGGAGGGGAATCCATGCTTTTTTTTTTTTATTTGGCGCGGCATTCCCCCTCATTATTCATACCAAACACCTGTCATCAATACTTGTCGCTCATTGAGAAAGGAAAAAAACAGTATTCCTTTCCCGATGAGCGAGCCAGCTCGGCGCTGGCTCCCGCGACGGGGTTCGCAGGTGTCAAATCTCGCCGGTAACAGCGGCGAGATTGACACAATATCGCGGTCACCTACTGTATTTAATAATGAGCTAGTATGCACCGCATACATTATGCCTTTGCCTTTTTTCTTTTTTCTTTGTTTTTTTTTTTACATGTGTGGTTATACAACCGCTTTAAGTCTTAGTTTACTCAAATTAGCCCAAATTAACTCCTTAGTCTCCTTCAACTATTATTTTCCTGTCAATTAAAAAAAAAAAACACTTTATTTCTTTTGTAAATACTTTGCAATGACTTGAACCAGAACCATAATTTTACAGAACAGACAGACAGAACAAAATGTGCTCATTTTATGTGCAGTAATGCTACTTATTTTTAAACTAAGACTGGTCCAAGTAAATAGAAAAAAAGTGCATTTTGTTTAGTATTTTTGCATTTTTTTGTCTAAGGATTAAAAAAAATGATGGTTGCAAGGCAGCCTTGTTTGTCTTTATCCACTTCAATACTGAGCACTTTTACCCCCTGCCTGCCCAGGCCAAGTTTCAGCTTTTAGCACTGTCATGCCCCATACACACGGTCGGACATTGATCGGACAGTCTGACAACAAAATCCTAGGATTTTTTACCGATGGATGTTGGCTCAAACTTGTCTTGCATACACATGGTAACACAAAGTTGTCGGAAAATCCGATCATTCTAAACGCGGTGACGTAAAACACGTATGTCGGGACTATAAATGGGGCAGTAGCCAATAGCTTTCATCTCTTTATTTATTCTGAGCATGCGTGGCACTTTGTGCGTCGGATTTGTCTACACACGATCGGAAATTCCGCCAACGGATTTTGTTGTCGGAAAATTTTATAGCCTGCTCTCAAACTTTGTGTGTCGGAAAATCCGATGGAAAAAGTCAGATGAAGCCCACACGGTCGGAATTTCCGACAACACGCTCCGATCGCACATTTTCCATCGGAAAATCCGACCGTGTGTACGCGGCATCACACTTTGAATGATTATTGCGCGGTCATGCAGCACTGTACCCATATGACATTATAACATAATGAATTGTATATTTTCTTATTATAATATGTCTATGTAATGTAAGGCTGACCTGTCATTAGGAAAACCTTTTACCCAACCCCATGTCATTTCACGTCTTGTCTGATAAAGTTGTAATCTGATTGAACTTTGTAATATCATGTCATGTTTGTCAATGGAAACTGTTATCATATCAATGTGACCTTTGTCATGTGACCGTGTATTACCTATTCTGGAAATCACCATCTCCATGGTATGAGAATTCATTCACTCAAGGTATACCTATAATGATTAGGACATTTTTATTTTGTTTTGCACACATGATAAAATAAACATTTTAAGCCTGAAGATCAGTTCACCCCCCTATACATTCTATATTGTCTGAAAGCAGAGACCATGGAGTCATACGTTTATAATGAAACAGTTTATCCAATGCGTATTTTCAGAAAAAAATATATACATTATCTCACATAAGTGAGTACATGCCTCACATTTTTAGTAAATATTTTATTCTATCTTTTCATGTGACAACACTGAAGAAATGACTCTTTTCTACAATGTAAAGTAGTGAGTGTACAGCTTGTATAACAGTGTAAATTTGCTGTCCCCTCAAAATAACTCAACACACAGCCATTAATGTCTAAACTGCTGGCAACAAAAGTGAGTACACCCCTAAGTGAAAATGTCCATATTGGGCTCAGTGTGTCAATTTTTTGTATTTTCCAGCACCGCCTTAACCCTCTTTGGCATGGAGTTCACCAGAGCTTTACTGGTTGCCACTGGAATCCTCTTCCACTCCTCCATGACAACACCACAGAGCTGGTGGATGTTAGAGACCTTGTGCTGCTCCACCTTCCGTTTGAGGATGTCCCACAGATGCTCAATAGGGTTTAGTCTGGAGACATGCTTGGCTAGTCCATCACCTTTACCCTCAGCTTCTTTAGCAAGGCAGTGGTCATCTTGGAGGTGTGTTTGGGGTCATTATCATGTTGGAATACTGCCCTGTGGTCCAGTCTCCCAAGGGAGGGGATCATGCTCTGCTTCAGTATGTCACAGTACATGTTGGCATTCATGGTTCCCTCAATGAACTGTAGCTCCCCAGTGCCGGCAGCACTCATGCAGCCCCAGACCATGACATTCCCACCACCATGCTTGACTGCAGGCAAGACACACTTGACTTTGTACTCCTCACCTGGTTGCCGCCACACACGCTTAACAGCATCTGAACCAAATAAGTTTATCATGACCACATGACATGGTTCAAGTAATCCATGTCCTTAGTCTGTTTGTCTTTAGCAAACTGTTTGCGGGCTTTCTTGTACATCATCTTTAGAAGAGGCTTCCTTCTGGGATGACAGCCACGCAGACCAATTTGATGCAGTGTGTGGCATATGGTCTGAGCACTGACAGGCTGACCCCCCACCCCTTCAACCTCTGCAGCAGTGCTGGCAGCACTCATACATCTATTTCCCAAAGACAACCTCTGGATATGGCGCTGAGCACATGCACTCAACTGCTTTGGTCGACCATGGCGAGTCCTGTTCTGAGTGGAACGTGTCCTGTTAAAATGCTGTATGGTCTTGGTCACCGTGCTGCAGCTCAGTTTCAGGGTCTTGGCAATCTTCTTATAGCCTAGGCCATCTTTATGTAGAGCAACAATTCTTTTTTTCAGATCCTCAGAGAGTTCTTTGCCATGAGGTGCCATGTTGAACTCCCAGTGACCAGTATGAGAGAGTGAGAGCAATAACACCAAATTTAACACACCTGCTCCCCATTCACACCTGAGACCTTGTAACGAGTCATACGGGAGGGAAAAGGGCTAATTGGGCCCAATTTGGACATTTTCACTTAGGGGTGTACTCACTTTTGTTGCCATCAGTTTAGACATTAACCACTTGACCACTGGGCACTTAAACCCCCTTCCTAAACAGACCAATTTTCAGCTTTCGGGGCTCTCACATTTTGAATGACAATGACTCACTCATGCAACACTGTACCCATATGAAATTTTTGTCCTTTTTTTCAAACAAATAGAGCTTTCTTTTGGTGGTATTTAATCACCACTGGGTTTTTTATTTTTTACGCTATAAATCAAAAAAGACAGAAAATTTGATAAAAAAAACAAAAAAATCTTTGTTTCTGTTAAAATTTATTGCAGAGTATTGGTGAGTATTGGCACTGTATTGGCAGAGTATTGGCGAGTATTGGCAGAGTATTGGCAGAGTAGGTATTGCAGGGTATTGCACATTATTGCAGAGTATTGCACATTATTGCAGAGTATTGGCAGAGTATTGCACATTATTGGAGAGTACTGCAGAGTATTGCACATTATTGCAGAGTATTGCACAGTATGGGCACAGAGCAGTGCTGTTGGCACTACAGATCCAGCCCACAGCGCTGCTAAAAATGATCTCTCCCCCTCTCCCCCCACACTGTACAGATCGGTACAGAGAGGGGAGGGAGGAACCGGCATCATGACATGACACCGGTTTGTTTACAAGTGATCGCTCCGTCATTTGACGGAGCGATCACGTAGTAAACGGCCGCTACAAGGCTACAAGCGGCCATTTACCGTGATCCATGATGCGCCGGGTCTTCCGGACCCGGCGGTTATGGATGTTTGCAGGAACGCGCCCCAGGGGGCGCACGAGAGCAACATTCTGGGAGAACATCCCATGGATGCCCACCCAGAATAAGCTGACCACGCTGTAGCCATCTTTCGGCTATGGCCCGGTCAGCAAGTGGTTAATGTCTGCGTGTTGAGTTGTTTTGAGGGGAAAGCAGATGTACACTGTTATACAAGCTGTACACTCACTACTTTACATTGTAGCAAAGTGTAATTTCTTCAGTGTTGTCACATGAAAAGATAGCATAAAATATTTACAAAAATGTGAGGAGTGCACTCACTTTTGTGAGATACTGTACTTGTTAATTTTAGTGCACACAAATGCAATTTATTACCCAGTTGGTAAAAAGTATAAAATATGAGGTTGTGTTCACTAAATAGATACCCAACATGTCAAGAATAGGGATGAGCTGAACACCCCCCCGGTTCGGTTTGCACTAAAACTTGTGAACAGATAAAAAATTTGTGCGAACATCTGTAAAGTCTATGGGACATGAATGTGAAAAATTAAAAAATGGCCGTTTTTTCAGCAGCAGTGATTTTAAGAATGCTTACCCACGTCAGCCCCGGAAGAATTTACCCCCTTCCAAACCAGACCATTTTTTGCGATACGGCACTGCGTCGCTTTAACTGACAATTGCGCGGTCGTACAACTTTGTACCCAAACAAAATGTATGTCCTTATTTTCCCACAAATAGAAATTTCTTTTGGTGGTATTTGATCACCTCTGCAGTTTTTATTTTTTTGCGCTATAAACAAAACAAGAGCGACAATTAAAAAAAAACACAATATCTTTTACTTTTTGCTACAATAAATATCCCCCAAAAATATTTTTTTCCTAAATTTAGGCTGATAAGAAATTTTTATACATATTTTTGGTAAAAAAAATCACAATAAGCGTATATTGATTGGTTTGTCTAAAAGCTATAGTGTCTACAAAATAGAGGATAGTGTCATCGGTGTGACCAGAACTGTGTGGACTGCAAACAGAGTGAACCAAAACATATGTAAGGTGAAAAAGTAATGTAGTTTATTAGGATAAGTGAACACAGATATAAACGCACCTCCAATACCAAACAGTGTAAAACAAATCAAACAACTAAACAGTGACTCACAAAGAGCAACAATCTAAACTAGCATATACAGAAGATAGGGAATACCAGAATCGTAATCGTAGCCAGGCCAGGGTCATATATGGGAGATCAGCAGATGGGGGCAAGGAGAAAGACAGGACAGGGAGAAGGTGGAAGGGATCAGGCTGCAGGGCAGGGGTACAGGTAGGGTTGCCACCTCATCCCTTTAAACCAAAACACATATGAATTACACAGGTTCTGAGGCTAACTGAATGCAGATAAGGCACCAAGTGAGTTTAATTACCACCTTAATCAGCCAGAAAACCTGTGTAATGAATATGTGTTCGGTTTTAAAGGGATAAGGTGGCAGCCCTAGGTACAGGATAACAGGATCACAGGAGGGGAGGGAACAGGTTCAAGTTCAGGCTCAGACACACAGGATCACAGGTACAGTTCAGGGCCCAAGGACAATACCAAGGCAAGTGTGTGAGTGCTTGCCGGGTATAAATACACATCTCCTGCAATCATTCTCAGGTGACGCCTGACTGCAGGAGATGATGTCGGCTCCAGATTGCTAGGAGACACCCGCTGGTGGACACCAGTACTGCGGCCCAAAGATCAGACAGTGCCACCAGCAGGTGAAACCTTTCCTGACAGATAGATTTTCACCATTTTTATTATTTTATTTTTTTTTACTAGTAATGGCGGCGATCTGCGATTTTTATAGGGACTGCAACATTGCGACAGACAGATCACACACTTTTGACACTATTTTGGGACCATTGACATTTATACAGCGATCAGAGCTAAAAATAGCCACTGATTACTGTATAATTCTCACTAGCAGGGAAGGGGTTAACATTAGGGGGCGATCAAGGGGTACAAAGTGTGTCCTAGGGAGTGTTTCTAACTGTGGGGGGATGGGACTCCCTGGGGGAGAAGACCGATTGTTGATTCTAAGCAGTAGGAACAACAGATCAGTCCCCTCACCCCTGACAGAATGGAGATCTGTCTGTTTACATTGACAGATCTCTGTTCTGTCTCTGTCAGCAGCGATTGCGGGTGCCCGGCGGACATTGCAGCCATCGGGCATGTGCAACGGCTCCTAAGTGAACAGCTATGGTGATTTGCGCAGATTGCCATTCTGCTGCTTTCAAAAGATGGTTGGCGGTTGGCAAGTGGTTAAAGTGAAACAATAAAAATGAAATATTCCTTTAAATATCATGCCTGGGGGATCCCCTTAGTTTGCCTGTAAAGTAGCACATTTTCCCCATGTTTAGAACAGTACTGCAGAATGACATTTCCAAAGGAAAAAATGTCATTTATAATTGCTCAAGGCTGCAATGTATTGCAAGATCCCGGATATATACATAAAAAAATCATTGAACAAAAACAGCGTAGGTTCCCCGCAGTCCATACCAGGCCCTTCGGGTCTGGTATGGATATTAAGGGGAACTCCACGCCATGTATTTATTTTTTTAAATGGCATGAGTGTCCCCCCAAAATCCATACCAGACCCAAAGGGCCTGGTATGGAGGAGGAACCCATGCCGTTTTTTTTCTTAATTCTGTCATAGGGCTCTCCTTAACCACTTCAATACACTATATTATATATTGTACACTGCGCTATATACCCTGCACTGTATTATATATACTACACTGAGGGCACTATATACTCTGAACTGCAGTATATATACTATATGGACTGCACTATTTACTCTGAACTGCAGTATATATACTATATGGACTGCATTATATACTCTGATGAAGAATTGGGTCTTAGGTGTTGGTGGTGGCATTGCTGGGGGAGCACATTGCAGGGGCTTCTATCCTTAAGGCTTCTATCTCTAAGTGATTCTTTCTACAAGTGATATGCACTTCATTCTCTGCACTAAGTTCTGCCTCACCTGATCATTCCTTCTGTCTCTTTACAGGTATGTGTCAGCTCATCCACATCTTCCACCGTTAACTGAAATTGGGATCTGCCTGCTGTCTCTGTGTGTGTGTGTGTCTCTGGTATGTGTCAGCTCATCCACATCTTCCACCGTTAACTGAAATTGGGATCTGCCTGCTGTCTCTGTGTGTGTGTGTCTCTGGTATGTGGCCTTCTCTATCTGTTGCCCTGTGCGAACAACCATGACATTATTTGTTTTTCTGAACTGTCTTACCTAAGTTTTATGTGTTGATCTTGTCTTGGCCTTTTGCTATTCTGACTTTTGAAGCAAAAAGTTCACTTTGATTGCTAGGCACTCTTATAGTCACTCATGATTAATTAACGAACTTAAACCCCACCCTTATAACAGTATATATTTGAGCATCCTTAAGGGGTCAGCACATTGCTGGGGGAGCACATTGCAGGGGCTTCTATCCTTAAGGCTTCTATCTCTAAGTGATTCTTTCTACAAGTGATATGCACTTCATTCTCTGCACTAAGTTCTGCCTCACCTGATCATTCCTTCTGTCTCTTTACAGGTATGTGTCAGCTCATCCACATCTTCCACCGTTAACTGAAATTGGGATCTGCCTGCTGTCTCTGTGTGTGTGTGTGTCTCTGGTATGTGTCAGCTCATCCACATCTTCCACCGTTAACTGAAATTGGGATCTGCCTGCTGTCTCTGTGTGTGTGTGTCTCTGGTATGTGGCCTTCTCTATCTGTTGCCCTGTGCGAACAACCATGACATTATTTGTTTTTCTGAACTGTCTTACCTAAGTTTTATGTGTTGATCTTGTCTTGGCCTTTTGCTATTCTGACTTTTGAAGCAAAAAGTTCACTTTGATTGCTAGGCACTCTTATAGTCACTCATGATTAATTAACGAACTTAAACCCCACCCTTATAACAGTATATATTTGAGCATCCTTAAGGGGTCAGCACATTGCTGGGGGAGCACATTGCAGGGGCTTCTATCCTTAAGGCTTCTATCTCTAAGTGATTCTTTCTACAAGTGATATGCACTTCATTCTCTGCACTTCAGCGATTGCACGAAGCAAACAAATACAGCAATCTGCACTGGAAAGCAGCTAACAGACTGCAGGTGACCCTGTCTCTCTATTAAGCTCTCCTTCCACTCTGTAACATGCACTCTCTACCACTGCTTCTGACACTCCTGTCCTCTCTCCTCAA
This sequence comes from Aquarana catesbeiana, assembly GCF_042186555.1. Classification (NCBI taxonomy): domain Eukaryota; kingdom Metazoa; phylum Chordata; class Amphibia; order Anura; family Ranidae; genus Aquarana; species Aquarana catesbeiana. The sequence goes on along the minus strand of NW_027362651.1, from coordinate 748,581 downwards.
ACTCTCTTACCTTCACCCTCCCTCTCCACCCGCCTGCTTATACATATCACCCTGCCTTCTGTCTTCCCCCTACTACTGCTCTTACCAACTCTCGCTCATTCTACATCCATACACTGATAAAACCTCCAGTACTCTGAGACATGCCCCTTCACATAAATCACAGTCCCACATTACCTCCCTCACCCTCCTGCTTCTCCTAATCTCTGGTGACATATCCCCAAACCCTGGGCCACCATCATCTGTCTTTGCCCAATGCTCCCATCCCCCTACACCCTCTGGCAGGAGCCGCAACCCACAGAACTTGGTCTATATTCCTCTTTCCAAAACCAGCCCCCCCTTTTCCTGTGCCCTGTGGAATGCACGTTCTGTCTGCAACAAACTCACCACCCTCCACGACCTCTTCATCACAAATTCCTTTAACCTACTTGCCATTACTGAAACCTGGCTTCATGAATTGGATACTATTTCTCCTGCTTCCCTCTCCCATGGGGGCCTTCTCTGGACTCACTCCCCCAGACTAAGTGGACGGAAGGGAGGTGGAGTGGGAATCCTTCTAGCCCCATGCAGCACCTATCAGGTTCTTCACCCACCTCCCTCTCTGACACTCTCCTCTTTTGAGGCACACTGCATTCGTCTTTTCTCTCCCATTTCTCTAAGAATTGCTGTCATCTACCGGCCCCCTGGACCGGTATCAGCCTTTCTTGATGACTTCTCTGCCTGGCTACCCTACTTTCTCTCTTCTGAAATCCCCACAATTATTCTTGGGGACTTTAACATCCCTGTCAACACTAACACTACTATTACTTCTAAACTTCTCAATCTAACCTCATCGCTTGACCTGAAGCAATGGATACAGGCTCCTACCCACTCCAATGGCAACACCCTTGACCTTGCCTTCTCCTATCTATGCACTCCGTGCAACCTTTCCAACAATCCACTCCCACTCTCTGATCACCACCTTATTAGTTTTGCTCTCTCCTTGTCTTCCACCTCTTCTCCCTCCAACCGCCTAACAGTTACACGCAGAAACCTTCGCCACCTCAACCCTTCTCTTCTCTACTCTGCTACTGATCACCTCTATGACAAAATCTCCCCCCTATCCTGCCCCAACCTAGCTACTTTCATTTACAACAGCTCACTGTCTTCCTCCCTAGACAAGCTGGCCCCCCTCACTACACGCAGAATTAGGCCCCGACTGCTACAACCCTGGCAAACAGATGACACCAGAAGTCTCAGAAAACGTAGCCGCGCTCTTGAGCGCCTGTGGCATAAGACTAAGACCCAGGAAGACTTCACACAATATAAATCTGCCCTCCTAAAATACTACTCCTGCCTTCACAGTGCCAAACAGACCTACTTTATCACACTCATCAACACCTTCTCATCCAGTCCACGTCAACTCTTCTCTACCTTCAACACTCTACTCTGTCCTCCACTGCCTCCACCCACCAACTCACTCACTGCCCAGGAGATTGCCAATCACTTCAAAACTAAGATTGATACAATTCATGAGGAGATCGCCAATGCGCAAAAACCTCCCCCATGCAACACCCCATGTCCACAGATACAATCATTACTTCCCTCATTCAACCCTGCTACTACTACTGAGGTTGCTAAACATTTATCTAGCACTCATCTAACCACTTGCCCCCTGGATCCTGTTCCCTCGCAAATGCTACGCTCACCCTCTGACTCGATTCTACGCTCTCTAACTCACATTTTCAACCTCTCCCTCTCTTGTGGCATCTTCCCAAACTCTCTAAAACATGCGCTAGTCACCCCCATACTAAAAAAGCCCTCACTGGATCCCACCAATCTCAACAACTTACGTCCCATCTCCTTACTCTCCTTCTCCTCCAAACTTCTTGAAAGACTGGTCTACAACCGATTAAGCGACCATCTGACCATGAATAAACTTCTTGATCCCCTTCAGTCCGGTTTTCGCCCTCAACACTCCACGAAAACTGCTCTCCTTAAACTCTCAAATGACCTACTAATGGCTAAAGCCAATGGACACTATTCTGTACTACTTCTCCTGGATCTCTCTGCTGCCTTTGACACAGTGGACCACCCCCTCCTCCTCAAAAAACTCCACTCCTTTGGTCTCCGTGACTGTACTCTTCGCTGGTTCTCATCCTACCTATCCCACCGCTCCTTCAGTGTCACTTACAACTCTACTTTCTCCTCTCCTCTTCCTTTTTCCGTTGGGGTCCCCCAAGGTTCTGTTCTCGGACCTCTCCTTTTCTCAATCTACACCACCTCCTTGGGTCAGTTGATTGCCTCCCACGGCTTTAAATATCATCTCTACGCTGATGACACCCAAATCTATCTCTCCACCCCCCAGCTCTCTCCATCTGTCTCCTCACGCATTACCAACTTATTAGCAGACATATCAGCCTGGATGTCACATCACTTTCTCAAACTCAACCTATCCAAAACCGAGCTCATGATATTTCCTCCCTCGGGTGCCACTTCCCCTGATCTCCCTGTCAAGATCAACGGCTCAACTATCAACCCATCTCCCCACGCCAAGGTCCTGGGTGTAATCCTGGACTCTGAACTAACCTTTCGACCCCACATTCTATCACTATCCAAAGCTTGCCGCCTCTGTCTTCGCAACATCTCCAAGATACGCCCCTTCCTAACCAATGACACCACAAAGCTTCTAATCCACTCCCTGGTCATCTCCCGCCTTGACTACTGCAACTCCCTCCTCATTGGTTTACCTCTAAATAGGCTATCCCCACTTCAGTCCATCATGAACGCTGCGGCCAGGCTCATCCACCACACAAACCGCTCAGTGTCTGCTACACCCCTCTGCCAATCCCTCCATTGGCTGCCACTCAATCACGAATTAAATTCAAGATACTAACTATAACTTACAAAGCATCCACAACCTGGCCCCTAGCTACATCTCTAACCTAGTCACAAAATACCAACCTAATCGTTCTCTTCGCTCCTCCCAAGACCTCCTGCTCTCAAACTCCCTTGTCACCTCATCCCATGCTCGCCTTCAGGACTTCTCCAGAGCCTCCCCCATCCTCTGGAATGCTCTGCCCCAATCCGTCCGATTTTCTCCTACTTTATCCACTTTCAGACGATCCCTGAAAACTCATCTCTTCAGAGAAGCCTATCTGGCCCCCACCTAACAACTGTACATTTATCTTCTCAATCAGCACATCACCCACAGTTATTACCTCTTGTATCTCTTGACCTTCCCTCTTAGATTGTAAGCTCTAAGGAGCAGGGCCCTCTGATTCCTACTGTATCAAATTGTATTGTATTTGTACTGTCTACCCTCAAGTTGTAAAGCGCTACGTAAACTGTTGGCGCTATATAAATACTGTATAATAATAATAATAATAATAATAATACCACGGTGACCCCTCACAGTCACTCTTGTTGGGCTCAGGAACGATCCAGGCTGGTAAATATTATTTCAAAAATTACAATTATGAACATGGAGCTCATCTCTAGTCATGACTTAAAATTGTGTGCGAAACATCCACACACTTTGTACTCATTGTCTGTAGCTGACACTTTAAAAGCCTTTATTTGTCAGTTTAGTTACATTTTTGTCTTTATTATTTGTTACTTTTTTATTTTATTTTTTTCACATGTATCTCTTGAATTCCACAGAAGAAAGATAATGGGGTACAAATTGTTGTGTATGATCGGCTTCCCTGGACACTTCTGTTGTTGGTGGGTTACTATCAGACATGTAATCGAGAGGGAAATGGGACTTTAAATGAAGCGGCTGGACTGCGGAGGTGATGATATAAATATACAATTTTATTTATAACAAAGTAAATATGGTAATTTTCATATATACATAAAAGCACAAGGTATAGACACAGTGATACAAAGTATATAAATATAAACATAAATAAAGATAAATTCATGAGGTTAATGAATAGTATATGACAGCAATCTGGCCTTAAAATGCTAGACACAGCATGCCCGGCATCTGTGTTAATAATCGCATAAAGGAATCTACAAATGTTGGGTTCATGTTATAACATCGTCAAAGCGTAGTATGTGTCTCTGCAGCATCCAATAGCTCTACGCGTTTCGTGGAATTGTCTCCACTCGTCAGGAGCAGATGCAACAGGTTCCTGTAGATTAAATGTTTATGGTGAAACCACATTATGTATAAGAGTAAAGAATATTATTTATAGAAAATTAACCAAATACACTCACCAGTCCCGGCAGTGGGAGCGATAAGGGGCGAGCGAGACAGGTGCACCGGAAGCACAGACCACACCACGGGAGCTGAGGCGGCGCAACTGTACATGGGCAGCTTGGGGTGGTGGTATGGTGCCTAAGGTGGTCCCCATGAATGTAGGTGCTGGCTTGAAAGTATGAGCAAATCAAAACATCTGAAAGTAAGAATGAAGATGTGTGTGAGGTGAGATGATGAGGATGTGTAAAAACAAGCAAGGTATGTGTAAGGGGAATAATAAAAAAAAAAAAAAAAAAAAAAAAAAAAAAATGAAAAAATATAATGGTGGTGTAAAATTGTAAGCCCAATGTGTCAGCATGTGTGAATAATAGAGAAAAAGGATGGGATGTGAAGTGTGATTGGTGTAATGTGTATGAGATGGGCTGACCTATACGTGAGAATGGTCTGAGAAAAACGAACCTAAAAGTGAAGTGAGTGTAAAAAACAATTGTGTATAAACAAAAAAGTGCAAAAACCAATCGTGTTGTGTGTGGGTCTGAACTAAAGGACACTTACCCAAGCTGCATGCCATGCAACACCAGGCAGTGGAATAGCTGGTGTGCAGGAGCCCCAGGCAGAGGCCGGCCATGTGAACAGCCGGCTCTGACTGAGGGTATATGTACAGGTACGCCACCAACGCCACGTGCGTGAACGCAGGGGGGGGCGGGAGAAGGCGTCCGCACCTGGGTCAAACCGCCAGGCGATTGGCGCCAAACCGCTCCCACACAGGTCACGCAGAAGGTGCTCTCAATGGCAGCGTGATGACGTCATGATCGACGTCAAACGCTGGACGTGAGGACCGTGGCGCCGATGCGCGAAGGGGCGTCCTCCCGATCTCCCGAACACCACTGTGCAACGGGAAAAGGGAGGACCCACGAGGCGCATCGCAGCTCCCGCGATAAGGAAAAGACCCCCATACACCGTGAACAGGCTCAAGACCCCAAACCTGCACACATCGCCAGAGCGGCAGGAGCACATGGATATAAGAATTGTAAATAGTGTATTCATATAGGGAATGTAACTTATGAGGTTTAAACGTAAAACCTATGCCGAGAATGCCATAAATTGCTGTCGCTAATAAAATAAATAAATACATGTATCAATATACCCTGAATTTGCTTAGCCAGTCCCGATGTGTAAATCCCTAAGTAGGGAATGTACACATCTGAAACTGCACCTCACGCATGGATGGCAGGGGAACACTGCTGATCCAATATTCCAGCCGCTTCCATCCCTATACAAACTGTAAAAAAGAGAAGGGGGAAGGTTTGGGACTTTAAATGAGGTGCGGGTAAGCACCTCCATCCCTAAATTGAATCTAATCGAGAGGGAAATGGGACTTTAAATGAAGCGGCTGGACTGCGGAGGTGATGATATAAATATACAATTTTATTTATAACAAAGTAAATATGGTAATTTTCATATATACATAAAAGCACAAGGTATAGACACAGTGATACAAAGTATATAAATATAAACATAAATAAAGATAAATTCATGAGGTTAATGAATAGTATATGACAGCAATCTGGCCTTAAAATGCTAGACACAGCATGCCCGGCATCTGTGTTAATAATCGCATAAAGGAATCTACAAATGTTGGGTTCATGTTATAACATCGTCAAAGCGTAGTATGTGTCTCTGCAGCATCCAATAGCTCTACGCGTTTCGTGGAATTGTCTCCACTCGTCAGGAGCAGATGCAACAGGTTCCTGTAGATTAAATGTTTATGGTGAAACCACATTATGTATAAGAGTAAAGAATATTATTTATAGAAAATTAACCAAATACACTCACCAGTCCCGGCAGTGGGAGCGATAAGGGGCGAGCGAGACAGGTGCACCGGAAGCACAGACCACACCACGGGAGCTGAGGCGGCGCAACTGTACATGGGCAGCTTGGGGTGGTGGTATGGTGCCTAAGGTGGTCCCCATGAATGTAGGTGCTGGCTTGAAAGTATGAGCAAATCAAAACATCTGAAAGTAAGAATGAAGATGTGTGTGAGGTGAGATGATGAGGATGTGTAAAAACAAGCAAGGTATGTGTAAGGGGAATAATAAAAAAAAAAAAAAAAAAAAAAAAAAATGAAAAAATATAATGGTGGTGTAAAATTGTAAGCCCAATGTGTCAGCATGTGTGAATAATAGAGAAAAAGGATGGGATGTGAAGTGTGATTGGTGTAATGTGTATGAGATGGGCTGACCTATACGTGAGAATGGTCTGAGAAAAACGAACCTAAAAGTGAAGTGAGTGTAAAAAACAATTGTGTATAAACAAAAAAGTGCAAAAACCAATCGTGTTGTGTGTGGGTCTGAACTAAAGGACACTTACCCAAGCTGCATGCCATGCAACACCAGGCAGTGGAATAGCTGGTGTGCAGGAGCCCCAGGCAGAGGCCGGCCATGTGAACAGCCGGCTCTGACTGAGGGTATATGTACAGGTATGCCACCAACGCCACGTGCGTGAACGCAGGGGGGGGCGGGAGAAGGCGTCCGCACCTGGGTCAAACCGCCAGGCGATTGGCGCCAAACCGCTCCCACACAGGTCACGCAGAAGGTGCTCTCAATGGCAGCGTGATGACGTCATGATCGACGTCAAACGCTGGACGTGAGGACCGTGGCGCCGATGCGCGAAGGGGCGTCCTCCCGATCTCCCGAACACCACTGTGCAACGGGAAAAGGGAGGACCCACGAGGCGCATCGCAGCTCCCGCGATAAGGAAAAGACCCCCATACACCGTGAACAGGCTCAAGACCCCAAACCTGCACACATCGCCAGAGCGGCAGGAGCACATGGATATAAGAATTGTAAATAGTGTAATCATATAGGGAATGTAACTTATGAGGTTTAAACGTAAAACCTATGCCGAGAATGCCATAAATTGCTGTCGCTAATAAAATAAATAAATACATGTATCAATATACCCTGAATTTGCTTAGCCAGTCCCGATGTGTAAATCCCTAAGTAGGGAATGTACACATCTGAAACTGCACCTCACGCATGGATGGCAGGGGAACACTGCTGATCCAATATTCCAGCCGCTTCCATCCCTATACAAACTGTAAAAAAGAGAAGGGGGAAGGTTTGGGACTTTAAATGAGGTGCGGGTAAGCACCTCCATCCCTAAATTGAATCTAATCGAGAGGGAAATGGGACTTTAAATGAAGCGGCTGGACTGCGGAGGTGATGATATAAATATACAATTTTATTTATAACAAAGTAAATATGGTAATTTTCATATATACATAAAAGCACAAGGTATAGACACAGTGATACAAAGTATATAAATATAAACATAAATAAAGATAAATTCATGAGGTTAATGAATAGTATATGACAGCAATCTGGCCTTAAAATGCTAGACACAGCATGCCCGGCATCTGTGTTAATAATCGCATAAAGGAATCTACAAATGTTGGGTTCATGTTATAACATCGTCAAAGCGTAGTATGTGTCTCTGCAGCATCCAATAGCTCTACGCGTTTCGTGGAATTGTCTCCACTCGTCAGGAGCAGATGCAACAGGTTCCTGTAGATTAAATGTTTATGGTGAAACCACATTATGTATAAGAGTAAAGAATATTATTTATAGAAAATTAACCAAATACACTCACCAGTCCCGGCAGTGGGAGCGATAAGGGGCGAGCGAGACAGGTGCACCGGAAGCACAGACCACACCACGGGAGCTGAGGCGGCGCAACTGTACATGGGCAGCTTGGGGTGGTGGTATGGTGCCTAAGGTGGTCCCCATGAATGTAGGTGCTGGCTTGAAAGTATGAGCAAATCAAAACATCTGAAAGTAAGAATGAAGATGTGTGTGAGGTGAGATGATGAGGATGTGTAAAAACAAGCAAGGTATGTGTAAGGGGAATAATAAAAAAAAAAAAAAAAAAAAAAAAAAAAAAAATGAAAAAATATAATGGTGGTGTAAAATTGTAAGCCCAATGTGTCAGCATGTGTGAATAATAGAGAAAAAGGATGGGATGTGAAGTGTGATTGGTGTAATGTGTATGAGATGGGCTGACCTATACGTGAGAATGGTCTGAGAAAAACGAACCTAAAAGTGAAGTGAGTGTAAAAAACAATTGTGTATAAACAAAAAAGTGCAAAAACCAATCGTGTTGTGTGTGGGTCTGAACTAAAGGACACTTACCCAAGCTGCATGCCATGCAACACCAGGCAGTGGAATAGCTGGTGTGCAGGAGCCCCAGGCAGAGGCCGGCCATGTGAACAGCCGGCTCTGACTGAGGGTATATGTACAGGTACGCCACCAACGCCACGTGCGTGAACGCAGGGGGGGGCGGGAGAAGGCGTCCGCACCTGGGTCAAACCGCCAGGCGATTGGCGCCAAACCGCTCCCAGACATGTGCGCTTCATTTCATTCCCAATCAAAATTTGGAGTAATTTTCTGTTATTTGGAGATTTGCATGTGTCTGAATTTTTGAATTACAATAGTAACGAATTTCAATCAATCCAAAACAAGGAAATTCAATTTTTTCCAAAAAAATGAATTATTTATCAGGCAAAAATTTCAGACCTGATTTGCACCTGAATTGGTGAGGAGGAACGCACCGGACCTCATGCTGTGCAAAGCGGCTGCAGCGTATGTGACCCGGATTACTGATTTCCTTCATAAACTGTGGGGGGTAATTTACTAAACCTGGAGAGTTAAAAATCTGGTTCAGCTCTGCTTAGAAACCAATCAGCTTCCAGGTTTTATTGTCAAAGCTTCATTGAACAAGCTGAAGTTAAAATCTGATTGGCCGCCATGCACAGCTGTATCAGATTCTGAGTGCTCCAGTTTTATTAAATCTCGCCCTGTGTGTGTATTAGTGGACCTAAAAGATCTGATGATGTTTTGGAGACAAAGAATATTCAAATATTGATTGGATTTGGATTGTTCTTCTCCTCGCTCACTCTGCATTTTATAAATGGATAAAAATAAAGAAGTAATTCTGTATATATGAAATCATTTGTACTTTACATTATTTCTTCACACCTGCCTAAAACTTTTGCACATTACTGTACATAGAGACACACAATGTTGAAGTCGGATTTTTTTTTATAACTTAGAAGACGTCACATATTGGGAATAAATCTTATTATTAATTTAAATAAGATGAACGTGTTTTGGATGAAACAGACTATTTTTCTGGTGAATGGATCATTTTCTCATCATTTGTGTGCAGATCATTATACAGATCATTCATAAATCGCCCTTCACTTCTCTCAGGGTTGTTATGTTGCCCACGGATGATACTACAGATGTTCCATTCATTGTTTTCTCATTAATCTACGTTCAGCATCCCATAATGACAAAGTGACATCACAATATTAGAAATGTTACTAATGTATGAAAAACAAAAAACTGAAATCTCACATTGGCAGAAGTCTTCACACCCTTTACATCAACACTTGGGATTTATCTCAGGAGCCTCCCGATTTTGGATGGTTGGTGAGATGTTTCTACACCTTGATTGGAGTCCACCTGTGGGGAACAAATGATTTGGAAAGGCGCACACCTCTCTATAAAAGGGATCACAGCTGACAATGTATTCTGTATCAGAACAAAGGCCATGAGGTCACAGGAAGTGCCTGCAGAGCTCAGAGACAGAATTATTGCAAGGCACAGATTAGGGGAAGGGTACAAAACATTTCTGCAGTGACCAGAGCCCAGCGACCTCCATAATTCTCACATGGAAGAAGAATGACACAACCAGGAGACTTCCCAGAGCTGGTCACCTGACCAAACTGACCAATCGGGGAGAAGGGCCTTAGTAAGAGAGGTGACCCCGATGGTCACTCTGACTGAGCTCTAGAGATCCTGTGTGGAGATGGGATGAAGTTCCAGAAGGACATCACTGCAGCCCTCCCCCGATCTGGGCTTTATGGGGGAGGGGCTAGTAGAGATCTGCACAACAGAAACATTTGTTTTGTTTCATGTCAGATTTGTTTGTTAAGTTATTAATTACATTTCTTCATATTTGTTATGTTAGAATGATTTGTTTTTGGAATTTGTTTCATATATTCGCTATTTTCAAACTCATTTGGCATTCAAAGTTCAAAAGTTGGCTAAATATTGTTTCTATTTTATTCTATTCTATTTAATTTGATTTGAAATTTGACTTTTGAAAGATGGCTATATTCATTCTATTTTTTTCAAAGTTCAAATTTTGAACTCTGAAAGATGTTAGAGCCTTTCTATTGTATTCTATTCAAGATTCAAATTTTTAATTTCAGATGACAGCTATATTCTTTCTATGTTATTCTATTCTATTCGAAATTTGAAATTCAAATTTAAAAAGATTTAATTTTCAAAAGATGGCTATATTTTTTCTATTCTATTCTATTCTATTCTTTTCAATTCTATTCTACCTGAAATTAGAATTTAAGATGGCTATATTCTTTCTCTTTTATTCTGTTCTATTCTATTGTGTTTTGAATTTAAAATGGCAAATTTCAAAATTTGAATTTTGAAAGACGGAAAAATGCTTTATTTGTTGGTCAATTTTATTTAAAATTCAAATTTTGAAATTTGACATTTAAATTTTGGATGAAGTTATATTCTTTCTATTTTATTTTTTCTATTCTATTCAAGTTTTTAAATACAAACTCTGAAATTTGAATTTTGGAAGTTGGCTTTATATATTTTTTTCCTATTCTATTTTAATTGAAATTATGGACTATATTGTTTCTATTCTATTGTATTCAAAATTTGAAACTCAAATTTCAAAATTTGAATTTCAGAAGATGACTAAATTCAAATTTTGAAAGACAGATATATTTTTTCTATTACATTTTATTTAATTTGAAATACTCGTTTTGGAAACTGGCCACATTCTTTCTACTTTATTCTATTCTATTCTATTCAAAATTTTAATTTCAAAATTAAAATGTAGAAAGTTAGCTATGTATTTTTTTCTATTTTATTTTATTCTATTTGAAATTTGAAATTCAGAAGATGGCTATATTCCTTCTATTTTATTCTATTCTATTCAATTAAAATTTTGAAATTCGAATTTCAAATTTACTTTCTATTTTATTCTTTTTTATTGTAAATTTGAAATTCGAAAGATGGCTATATTACTTACATATTATTCTATTCTTTTCTATTCAAAATTCATATTTCAGAATTTGAATTTCCTAAGACCGATATATATTTTTATACCTTCTTTTATTATGTTTGAAATACACATTTTGGAAAATGGCTATATTCAATCTATTTTACTTTATTCTTTTCAAATTTCAAATTTGGGAAGACGGCTATATTCTTTCTCTTTTATTCTACTTCATTCTACTTTAATACATTTGACTTTTGATTTTTGGAAGACCGCGATATTCTTTCTATTTTAGTCTATTTTGTTTCAAAATTAAAATTTTAATATTTAAAATAGAATTTTGGACTACAGCTATATTCTATTCTATTCAAAGTTTGGAATTTGGCTATAGATTTTATTCTATTCTATTGTATTTGAAATTATGGATTTTAAAAGATGGCTATATACTTTCTATTCCATTGTATTCAAAATTTGAAATTCCAATTTCAAACTGTGAATTTCAGAAGAATGATATATTCTTTTTATTTTATTAAATTATATATTATTTTTCTATTCTATTCTTTTCTATTTAAAATTTGCATTTCAGAAGAGTGTTATATGCTTTATATTTTATTTTGTTCTAATCTGTTCAAAATTTGAAATTCACATTTCAGAAGACAGCTACATTCTTTCTATTCTATTCTATTCTTTTCTATTTCAAATAGAAATTTTGAAATTTCAATTTGAATTTTGGAAGACAGATGTATTTTTTTCTATTTGAAATACTAATTTTGGAAACCATCTAATTCTTTCTATTTTATTATATTCTATTATATTCAAAATTTGAAATTTGAATTTCTAAATTCAAATTGTGAATGTCGCATATATATTTTCTCTTTTATTTTATTCTACTTCAAATTTGAATTTTGGAAGAAGGCTATATTCTTTTGATCCTATTCGAAATCGGTTTTCTAAATTTGAATTTTGGAAGGTGGCTGTATTTTTTCTCTTTTTACTTTATTCTATTCAATTCAAAATTTAAACTTTGAAATTCTAAATTCTAATTGTGAACAAAAGCTTTATCCTTTCTATTTTATTCTAGTCAATTATTTTCTAAATTTGAAATTCAAATTTCAGATGATGGTTATATTCTTTCTATTTTATTCAATTCTATTCTTTTCTATTCAAAATTCCTATTTTAAAATATGAATTTCCAAAGACATATTTATTTTATTATTTTGTATTTGAAATACAATTTAAGAAAATGGCTATATTCTTTCTGTTTTTTCTATTCTATTCAAAATTCTAATTTGGGAAGACAAGTATATTCTTTCTATTTTGTTCTACTCCATTCTATTTTAATCCATTCAAATTTAGATTTTTGGAAGATAGCTATATTCTTTCTATATAATTTAATTATATTCAAAATTTGAAATTCAAATATTGGAAGATAATATTTTTTACGTTTTATTATTTTACATTTACATTTATTTAGTGGTATGAGACATAAACAACAAAAGATAACTTCACAGAATAGGCGGTCCAAACAAAATAGCATATAATGATCAGTATCTGAATGCATCCTACCAAATATAGGGTCACTCTGGGTAATTTCCAGAGAATAAAGCTGTAGGTGTGCAGGGAACCCAGGTACCTAGGATGTGTAAGAATAGGGATCCACATAGGTGGATTGTGTAATCACTTGCACTTCTATAGAGCTAAGTCCCGTTATTCTTGAAACACAGTTATTAGTACGTGGGGGAAGTGTTATGCGGGGTGTCCAACTGGGGTCGAAACATAGCAATTTTTTAATTAAAATGGAAAAAAAAATAAAAGGGAGGACAAAGAAAGAAAGAGAGAGAGAGAGAGAGAGAGAAAAAAGGGGGGGAGGGGTGAGGGGGAAGGGATATTTAGAAAAGGGAAGGGGGAAGTCCCACCCAGGGGGTGAGTATTCTATTCTATTCTAATCTATTGTCTATTCTATTGGGTGAAGGGCTAAGCCCCCCTGCCCCAAAGCACCCACCCCCGCATGATGAGGGCATGTGGCCTGGTATGGTTCAGGGGGGGCGCTCGGCTGCATGCTCAGATAAGGGTATGGTATGGACTCGGGGGACCCAAACTGTTTTTTTTGTTAACTATTTTTTTTACCAGAAAAGTTTTTATTTTTATTCAGGTGTCAGCAGGGAAGCCCATTGACAGCTGATATATCATTGGTTGTTAAGGACGCTGCGACCGGCTTCCCAGCCTTGCTCCTTAACAACCAGGTTTTACTGCACCCTGATTGGGCAAAGCTTTGCTCAATCAGCGTGCAGAATGCACTGTGCAGAGCACACATGCCAAACACCCTGCAAATGCGGGTGTTCCCCGAATAGAGCAAACAGCCAACGTTCAGGTCCAAACTCATCCTTGGGCCGAACTGTTCACCCAACTCTCCTGAAGATGGAAAAATGTTATACGTTACCACCACAGATATTAAGTATGTATAGACAGGTTGCACTCTCTGAGTGGTTAGGCAGGAATAATATATCTGGAAATAAAAAAATAGTGAGTCAATTTGGAGACTGACAACGCACAATGATACAGTTTGATAGAAAAGATATAAAGCCTTAATGAGCAGATTGCTAATTTTCAGTGACTGTGTAGGGATATTGTATCTGGAAATAAAAGCATGTATGAGTGTCTTAATTCAGAGACTGAAAAGGGGAAAATTTACAATTTTGCACCACAGCTATTTAGCATTTTTGGTCAGGCCACAATTTCTGAGGGAAAAGGCAAGAAAATTGCATCTAGAAAGAAAAAAATCAGTGTCTATTTGTTTCAAATTTAAAGAAAAAAGTGTAAAGACTTGCAGCACAACTTTGAAGCTTTTTTTGGATAGGCCACAATTTCTGATGGAGAGAGCAAGAAAATTACATGCGGATTTAAAAAAAAGAGTGTCTTGCTTTGGAGACTGAAGATGGGAAAAGGTTAGAGATTTGCACAACAGATAATAAGGGGGAAGGGGAGGCTTTTATTTCTGAGTGACAGAATGGGCGTCTTACATCTAGAACTAAAAGTTGGATAATTTTTGTTTTAAATTGGAAACATAAACATTGAACAGAATTGCACCACACTTTTCAGGCCTTCATTGGATAAGTGACAATTTATGAGGGAAAGAGTAAACAGATTACATGTGCAATTAAATAAATGGCTTCCTTTTTTACAGACTGAATAAAGGAAAATGTGACAATTTTGCTGCTAAGCGTGTAATCCTTTTTGGTCAGGCCCCCTTTTCTGAATGAGAGAGCAAGTAGACTGCAGCTAGAACTAAGAAATGATATTTTATTGTTTTCCAGCAATGAATCAGGGTGGTACATGTTATCAGATTTTCACCACAACTTTTAATCCTGATTAGGAAGGATACTATAGGCTGGCCATAGAATGAGCAGATTGCATCGGGTGAGTTGTCCTCTGAAACAGCAGTCCCCCACAAGTGTTCAATAGATTATACAATGATTTTAGGCAAAATGATGCCATGCAGTGTTACAGCTGGTATGTCTAGGGGGCAGGATCCACACTGGGGCAGAGATTCTGTAAGCTCTGCAGGGGCAGGCCCGGAGGTGGCACTCCATCTTGTGCCAGGAAAAGTCATGTATGACAACAGCACCAGCCTGTTGTCTGCCCTTCAGCAGGGTAGGTTCCCATATGTGCCTTCTCTGGGACATGTCCCCAACCTGGTGGTGCAGCTATTCCTAGATAGGTACCCTGACTTATATGATCTTTTGAACCAGAATAGAAGAGTTTGTAGCCAACTGATGCCATCCTGCATCCTTTCTGTCTGCCAGCAGAGTTACCCAGTGGGTGATGAATGGTATATAACATCTCTGCCATGACTTGCTGGACCATGTGTCTGTGGTCAGGTGGACCCTTCTGCTGACCCCATGGTGGAGTTACTTATTAATATTACTTCCACATGATGGTGGGGGTCAGGGATGGTCTTACGGGAGAAGAATAGGGATGAGCCAACATTTTGGTCTTAACTTAGATTTGGACTGACCTGTGGCTGTTTGGGCAATTGTCCAAATATCTGAACCTTTGCCCATTCAGCCTCCTGTTTGGTGAGAGCCAAGCATCATATATAGAAGTGGTACTTCTACCACTACTTTACATTTATCCTGGAGTACGGCTTTAAGTTTGGCTACTTTTTTGTCTATGGCTTGCTTACAAAATAAAAACATTTTTGCAAGGCAATATCAGCAATAAAAGTATTTTTGTTTTTTGTTTAAGAAAAATTATATATGTATTCATTTGTTACTGTTACTGCATCATTGAGTTCATAGAGAAATGTAAACGTTGCTCTGGTCTATAGGTGGGGTACAGGTGTGAGAGAGGAAGTGGTTAAGAGGTCCTCAAGCCATCCATATATAACATTTCTTGATAAATAATAATAATAATAATAATAATAATAATTATTATTATTATTATTATTAGTAATAGTAGTAGTAGTAGTATTGATATTTTATTGAACAGTACGTTTAATCTTTAATGATAATATACATTTTTCTTAATATTTTACATGCTAATACAAATTAATTATTTTGTAATCTTGCATCTATATTTTATTTGTAATATATACTGAATATCCAGCAAAAGAAACTATTAAACGTTATAACTTTTATTCCTCGGCATTACTGATACTGGAAAGCAGTTCTTTAGTAAAGTATTATTAGACATCTTCTTCGGGGAACAGCCGGAGTTTTTTCTATTGGATGAAAGTTTAGAGTCACATTTAGAATGTTGTGACAATATCTCACACATGGCAGCAGATTGTAGAGAATAGTAAAGCCGGTGACATCATTCTTCATTATTAGAGTGATTGTAAACCTTCTGTGTGCCGTTCTCCCGGGACTACTGACACCTGAGCTGAGCGCCCCCTAGAGACACCACAAGACCGTCACATGATTACAGTGGTGGGACCGCTCCATTCACAATAGAACAAAAGTCACCAAAGAACAACAAACCTGAGATTTTATTGGATAAAAGTTTCTGCCGGATTCCCCCAGGAAACAGACGCTGAATTTACTGATCACCATCTGCTTTCCAATACAGACTGTCATCATACAAGTCTTACTATGTCTCTTCACTTTAACTATTCATTCACCCACCTTACATAGTTACATAGTTACATAGTAGGTGAGGTTGAAAAAAGACACAAGTCCATCAAGTCCAACCTATGTGTGTGATTATGTGTCAGTATTACATTACATATCCCTATATATTGCGGTCATTCAGGTGATTATCTAATAGTTTCTTGAAGCTATCAATGCTCCCCGCTGAGACCACCGCCTGTGGAAGGGAATTCCACATCCTTGCCGCTCTTACAGTAAAGAACCCTCTACGTAGTTTAAGGTTAAACCTCTTTTCTTCTAATTGTAATGAGTGGCCACGAGTCTTATTAAACTCTAGTTTAGGTGAATAGTAATAAAATACAAATAAAAATGTTAAATAGTCATAATATTAAATAAATACATTAAATAAATTACATTTAAATTAAAATAAAGTAAATGAATTAAAGTATAATTAAATTCATATAAATGATATTAAAAAATAAATTTTAAGTACTAACATTATTATTATTATTATTATTAATTATTTTTTGTAACTAGCACTATGCAAATAATTAATAAATTCTACACAGATGTTTAATGTTTACATTGCAGCTCTAGTTTGTTATTATTATTGAAATTCCATTGATGATTTTGGACATTTTGCCCCCATAATTACATAATACAGATCAACATTTTATTTAAGAGATTCATCAATACATTAATTAATTAATTAATAAAACAATGTGAGTGGCTTCTTGTGTAATAAATAGTGCATGCAGTAAGCTAAATGACATGTCAGAAAAAATCCTGTACACTATGCTGTCATAGAAAAAAAAATGTATGTGTGTTCATCATACATCATCTAGTGTATAGCACAGATATACATGCATGAGCAGTATTATACACTCCATGTATGGTTTATTAGGGTTTTTTGTTACAAATTATAATTGTTTTTCCATTCTCCTTCAGTAATAGACAGGCTTCCTTTTGAAAAACTTGTCTGGCAAAATTACTTAATTTTAATGCACTTAAACCCAATATATAATATCCAATTTTTGATGAAAATTATAAATGATAAAGGACGGGTTTGCATCGAGTAAACAGATACCAAACATGTCACACCTTAAAACTGAACACATCTGTGAAAAGATGAAGGGCCATGGTACCCCAAATTGTCCATAGGGGGCACTATAAAGGTGTTTACAGTTTGTTTGCACTCTCATGTGTCCACAGAGAGACAGGGTCACTTTTTCATGATTTTACATTTATTTTATTATCTTTTGAATTGTTTAACAATGTTTTTTATTTACCTTTATTGCTGTCACAAGGGGCTAACAAGTCCCAGTGTGATAGTATGAACAGATGACAGGTTCTCCTTATGGAGATATCAGGGGACTATTAGACCTCTAATATCTCCCCTGCCCCCCCACTGCAGCTAATAAAGCACAGACCATGCTTGAGTAGCCCCTTTCCCAGCTATAGAATCCGGGGAATGACAGCTCCGCCCCCTGTGGTGATGAAATGCTCGTCTCTTCTGGGCTCACAGAGCAAATTTGGTATAACCTTCAGGAGATTTACCCCCCTTCATGACCAGGCCATTTTTTGCGATACGGCACTGCGTTACTTTAACTGACAATTGCGCGGTCGTGAGACACTGTACACAAATACAATGTTTATCCCTTTTTTGCCACAAATAGAGATTTATTATGGTGATATTTGATCACTTTTGTGGGATCTTTTGTGCTATAAACAAAAAAAGACCAACACTTTTGGAAAAAAAAAACAATATTTTTATGTTCTGCTATAAAACATCCAATGAAAAAATGTAAGAAAAATATAATTTCTTCATATATTTAGGCCATTTCTGTTACATTTCCTGTAAGTAAAAAAATCCCAATAAGTGTATATTGATTGGTTTGTGCAAAAGTTATAATGTCTACAAACTATGGGGTATAAACTGGAATTTTTATTTCATTTTTATCTTTTTACTAGTAATGGTGGAAATCGGAGACTTAGCGGGACCACGATATTGCGGAGGACAGACGAACACTAAGTGACACGTTTTTGGGGACCAGTGACACCAATGCAGTGATCAGTGCTATAAATATGCACTGTCACTGCACACTCGCTTGGAAGGGTTTAACATCAGGGGCTATCAAAGAGTTAAATGTGTGCCTAGCCAGTGTTTATGTGTACACAATGTGGTTCTCTTACTAAGGGATGTGCTTTGCATGGAAACAAAGTCCATCAAATCCCCGCTGACAGGGCGGAGCTCTGCATTGTTTACATATGTTGGGGGTCCTGTTTAAAATGGGGGCCTAGTGCAAATAATTTATTCCTGTGGACATAGGAACAAAATATTTATTTTTATGTGAATAAATGACACTTTAACCACTTCAATACCCACGTATAGTCATATGACGTCCACAGATGGGATCTCCCATCCTGGGTGGACGTCATATGACGTCCTGGGATTCCTGGCCATCTAGGGGGCGCGCGCGCGCGCGCCGCCGGGAGCGCGTGCGCCCGCCGCGTTCCTCGGGGCCCGGTGCGTGTGCCCGGCGGCCGCGATGTCCGCCAGGCACCCGTGATTGCCCGTTAACCGGGCCGGCATGTGGATCTGTGTGTGTAAACACACAGATCCACAGCCTGTCAGCTCTGAGGAGAGCGATCTGTGTTCCCAGAACGGAGGAACACTGATCGGTCTCCTCCCCTAGTGCGTCCCCTCCCCCTTCAGTTAGAATCATTTCCTAGGAAACATACTTAACCCCTCCCCGCCCCCTAGTGGTTAACCCCTTCACTGCCTGTCACATTTACACAGTAATCAATGCAATTTTATAGCATTGATCGCTGTATAAATGTGATTGGTCCCAAAAATGTGTCAAAAGTGTCCGATGTGTCCGCCATAATGTCGCAGTCACCAAAAAAAAAATCGCGATCGCCGCTAAAAAAATTAAAAAATATATTTTTTTTTAAAATGCCATAAATCTATCCCGTATTTTGTAGACGCTATAACTTTTGCGCAAACCAATCAATATACGCTTATTACGATTTTTTTTACCAAAAATATGTAGAAGAATACGTATCGGCCAAAACTGAGGAAAAAATGTGTTTTTAAAAAAAAAAATTGGGATATTTATTATAGCAAAAAGTAAAAAATATTGTGTTTTTTTCAAAATTGTCGCTCTTCTTTTGTTTATAGCGCAAAAAATAAAAACCGCAGAGGCGATCTACCACCAAAAAAAAGCTCTATTTGTGGTGAAAAAAGGACGTCAATTTTTTTTGGGTACAATGTCGCACGACCGCGCAATTGACGTTCAAAGTGCGACAGCGCTGAAAACTAAAAATTGGCCTGGGAAGGAAGGGGGTGAAATTGCCCGGTATTGAACCGGTTAATGTTGATTTCTAGATTTGGATGTTGGGGGTTCTGTTCAAACTTGGGCCTGGGGCAAATAATTTATTATTACACATAAATGAGAAAAAAAATCTTTTAGAAGTTTTCTTTTTTTTCTGTGAATAAATGATGCTCTAGATTTTTAGATCTTACAATGGCAGTTAGGGGTCCTTTTTTAATGTAATTTATTATTTTTTTTATTTGAATTGCTATTTATTTTATTTATTTTTATTTAATTTTAAATTAGAACTCAGCGTGCATAATATAATACACCTAGGAGCTACAATACATTGTATTTATGGATTTTTTAATAGAATTAAAATAAAAAATGAAAAAATACTAACAATGAAAAAAAAAAGATAAAATAAATAAATAACTGAAAATAAATGAATTGAAAGTAAAAAAAATATATAAAAATAAAAATGTGTGCTGCAATGAAATGTGTATGATGTTACCCCTTACTGGAGACATAATTACTTCCAATTAGTAATCATATCTACTTGATATATGTGTACTATGTCATCTCAGTTGGTGAATACATGGACCTCCCTTGGTTTATTTTGGGTGGGGACTTCACGGTTGTCTATTCTTTACAATTCTTAATACAATATTAAAAATTACATTTTAAAATTGATATAAAACAATTAATATCTATGTCAATGTTCAGGCCTGCCGGACTGAGTGTACCCAGATCATGTATCCAGCGGGTCTCATTTCGGAATACTTCTCGGGTCATGTTAATTCCCTCCCAATGTGGGTCTATTTTGTCTATCCCACATACTTGTAACATACTGGGGTCCCTGTTATGATACATTCTAAAATGTTGGGACAGACTATGGTTTTTATACCCCTTTCTTATGTTGTTTAGATGTTCCCAAATTCTTACACATAATTGTCTAGTTGTCCGGCCAACATATTGGTGGCCACAAGGACCAGCCAGCAAGTATGTTACATGGGAGCTTTGACAAGTAATCAGTTTGTCTATTTTGTATTTCTTGTTAGTGACTGAGGATTTAAATGTAATGGTTTTCCTGGGTCTTTCTTTCACTGTCCTGCACACCTTACATCTACCACATGTGTAGAACCCTTTGTGATACAAAAACATTCCCAATCATTTAGGAGGGTCCGGTACTTTATGCACCAATTTATTCCTCAGATTTAGGGCCCTCTGGTAGGCAAATCTTGGCCTATCTAGTAGAATCTTAGCCAGGATGTTGTCTCGGAGGAGAATGGACCAATGTCTATATATTACTTTTATAAATTCCTTATATTGTCTGTGGTAATCCAAAATTAGTACCACCCCATATTAATTTTCTTTTTTCAGTTTATCCCTCAGCAATTCCCTCCTGTCCATAGCTTCCACTTCACATGCACATGCATACTGTGCAAGCTCTGGCCAGTGATCCATCCTCAAGACCCAGTAACCCAGAGGATTTTCGGTGGGAAAGGTGTCCAAGTCAGATCTTGCCCCTAGGTATTCCTGCACCATGTAAAACAGACGCTGGCGATGGTTGCTGGAACCGATCATACCTTGGGGCTGCGGACTAAAAAATTGTCTGAATGCATCGGTCAGACGGCTACCTTCTCCACCGCTCCTTCTTTGACTGACCGAAGGCTCAGCAACACGTTGTCCAGAAACAGGAGTTTGTAACCTCCCAGTCTCTGGGAACGCGTTGCACAGACCTTTCTGCAAGGCCTCCCGAAGATGTTTCATCCTCTGCTCCCTCTGCGACGGCAAGATAAGGGATGGTTGCCAGCCAGTATTGGTCCTTCTCCTTGATACCACGAATACGAGGATCCTTACGCAGGCTTTGCAGGATCAGGGAGGCCATGCAGCGTAGGTTTGCTGAGGCATTCGGTCTGGAGTCCTCTGGGTCACTAAGGATGACATGGTCCGCAGCCACTTCCTCCCAGCCATGTACAAGTTCATGTGTTTCTTGGGACTGATCCCTTAAAGACTGCTGCTGATGCTGAGTGCCAGGCTCCACCTCCATACTGACACAATCCTCCTCCTCGTCCTCTTCCTGTGTGATCGGCGGGTATGCAGGAACACTGGATAAAGGGGGCCTTGAGAGCTAAGGAAATCCTCCTCTTCCTGCCTCTGTTCTGCCTCAAGTGCCCTGTCCATTATTCCACGCAGCGTGTGCTCCAACAGTTGGACAAGGGGGACAGTGTCACTGATGCATGCACTGTCACTGCTCACCATCCTCGTGGCCTCCTCAAATGGTGACAGGACAGTGCATGCATCCCTGATCATGGCCCACTGGCGTGGGGAAAAAAAAACAAGCTCCCCTGACCCTGTCCTGGTGCCATAGTCGCACAGGTACTCATTGATGGCCCTCTGCTGCATGTGCAACCGCTGCAGCATGGCCAACGTTGAGTTCCTCCTGGTGGGCATGTCACAGATTAGGCGGTTCTTGGGCAGGTTAAACTACTTCTGGAGGTCCGCCAGCCGAGCACTGGCCTTATATGACTGGCGGAAATGCACACAGACTTTCCTGGCCTGCCTCAGGACATCCTGTAAGCCCGGGTACCTGCCCAAGAACCGCTGCACCACCAAGTTAAGGACGTGAGCCAAACAGGGCACATGGGTCATTTGTCCCTGTCGGAGGGCAGAGTGGAGGTTGGTGCCATTGTCGCAAACCACCATTCCTGCCTTAAGTTGGCGTGGCGTCAACCACCTCTGAACCTGCCCCTGCAGAGCTGACAGAACCTCTGCCCCATTGTGGCTCCTGTCCCCCAAGCACACCAGCTCAAGCACCGCATGGCATCTTTTGGTCTGCATACTTGCGTAGCCCCTTGAAAGACTACGGAGCACCGATGGTTCCGAGGACAAAGCACAGGAAGAGGCCATGGAGGAAGAAGAAGAGGAGGGGGTGGGGGAGAGAGTTGTGTCACAATCATTAGTAGTGGCATTTTGGAGGCGTGGTGGCGGAACAACCTCCAACACTACTGTACCTTGTCCTGCATCCTTCCCAGCTGCCAAAAGAGTCACCCAATGCATGGTGAAACTTAGGTAACGTCCCTGTCCATGCCTGCTGGACCATGAGTCAGCGGTAATATGCACCTTACCACTGACCGCCCTGTCCAGCGAGGCATGGACATTGCCTTCCACATGCCGGTAGAGAGCCGGAATCGCCTTCCGTGAGAAAAAGTGGCGTTTAGGTACCTGCCACTGAGGAACCGCACATTCCACAAACTCACGAAAGGGGGCAGAGTCTACCAACTGAAAAGGCAGCAGCTGAAGTGCTAGCAATTTTGCCAAGCTAGCATTCAACCGCTGGGCATGTGGATGGCTGGGAGCAAACTTCTTTTGGCGGTGCAGCAGCTGGGGCAGGGAAATTTGCCTGGTACAATCTGACGTCAGTGTACCAAAAGCAGATTGCCCACAAATACTTGGCTGTGGCACACCTAGTTCTACACCTTCATTGTTCTCAGTGCAGGTCTCAGAGAGGACTGAAGGTATAGTGGGGTTGGAGATCTCAGCTGATGAGGAGCAAGGAGAGGTCCTCTTTGTTCTTTGGTGTGGGTCTTTTAGATATGCTTGCCAACGAACTGCATGGCAGGTCAAAGTATGTCTGGTCAAGCATGTGGTGCCCAAGCGGGAGATGTTTTGGCCACGCGAGATACGCTTGAGACATATGTTGCAAATAGCAGCGGTGCGATCTGATGCACTTGTCTCAAAAAAGGCCCACACCAAAGAACTTTTTGAATAAAGCGCAGAGACTGCAGCGCCCTGCACATGTAGAGCTTTGGGGTGTGATGCAGTCAGTGTGCTGCCCTTAGGCTGGCCCCTGGAGGGCATCCTGCCTCGTTGGTGATGTGCCTCCTCCTCCTCTCTCCTATCAGGCTCCCATGTTGAGTCAGGGACCTCATCATCCCCTCCCTCCTCATAACTGAAGCAAACCTGGCAGTATGCTGCAGCAGGGGGAGCATGACTGTCAGATTGCTGTCCTTCTTGGGCACCCCCTCTGTCCGTGCTCACGTTACTGCCTTCATCTAGCTCAGTATCATCATCAGAGCCTTCCAAATGCTAGGCATCCTCCTGGAGCATATACCCAATACTGTGGTCAAACAGTTCGAGGGACTCCTCAGGAGGACATGGTGGGGCTAGAGAAGGAGTCACTGATGCCATTGAGCCGAGGGAAGAGGGCGCATTGGCAGCTGCTTTGCCAGACAAAGTACCCTGAGCATGGGTGAGAGAGGATGAGGAGGATGAGGACGGCTTGGTCATCCACTCGACCAAGTCTTCCGTATGTTGCGGCTCAACACGGCCAGCTGCCGAAAAAAAGGCCAAGCGTGTCCCACGGCCACGTGCTGATGAGGATGCACCATCTCCATGACCAGCACTGTTGCCTCTAGACACAGAGCCTGCTTGCCCTCTTTTATTGGCTTGTGACTGTCTGCCTCTCCTTGTTGGCCTTCCAGACATACTAATGGCCTGTAGCTGCACTAAGCTGGGTTATATATATATACATATATATATATATATATATATATATATATATATATATATATATATATGTACTGATACTGCAGCTAGCAAAATCAACTGCCTGCCTGTAGTATGAGAACACCACCAACCTTCTACAGGTAGTTTTAGCTGAACACTGTGCAGAGCTCGCAAAAAAATAACTTGTAACTTATTTAGCTGCCTGCGGTAGTGATAGGATCAGGAAAACACCACCAACCTTCTACAGGTAGCTTTAGCTGAACACTGTGCAGAGGTCGCAAAAAATAACTTGTAGTTTTAGCTGAACACTGTGAGGAGGACGCACTACACTAACTTGTAGCTTTAGCTGAACACTGTGCAGAGGTCTCACTACACTGACTTGTAGTTTTAGCTGAACACTGAACACACTCTAAAAAATCTTTTAAGCCGTCCTCTGTTCCCCACCACAGAATGATCACGTCATCTATATACCTCTTATATAAAGATATTCCAGGCCTAGGTTTATCATATATTTCCTCTTCTTCCCACTTATAAAGATGTTTGTCACACCGGGTGTATACTTAGCCCCATAGCTACACCTTTATGTTGGTGATAGTAGGTTTTGTTATGAAGAAATAGTTGCTCCTCATAACCAATTCTAAGTCATCAATGATAAAAGTTTGCTGTGTGGATTCCCAATAGTCTGTTGAAGGTCCATTCCACGTCTCTGAGAGCATCATCTTGTCTTATGTTTGTATAGAGGGAATCTACATCTAGTGTGACTAGGGTCACATTTTCTTCATTTGTAAAGCTATCTAAGATATTGATCAATTGCTTCCTGTCTCTAAGATAGGATGGGAATTGTTGTGCCAGTGGTTGTAAATAATGATCGATGTACTCTCCCATTCTAGAGAAAAGGGAGTCCACCCCACTGACAATTGGTCTCCCTGGTGGGTCAGTCTGATTTTTATGGACTTTAGGTTCTTGGTAGATTACTGGCAACCTCTGTGCATCTGGTATCAGATAACTATATTCCCTCTTATCTAGGATATCGTGTTTGTGTGATTTTTTTAGTTAATAGTTTGAGTTTAGATTTGTACTTCTTAATGGGGTTTGAGTTCAATTTTTCATTGCGATAAGTGTGATGTCATTGTGATAGGTGTGATGTCATTGTTGATTATACAGTGTGCAGACATTGGATGGGGATTGGTCAGATGACATGGGTGGGGGATGGGGATTGGCCAGATGACATGGGTGGGGGGTGAGGATTGGTCAGATGACATGGGTGGGGGATGGGGATTGGTCAGATGACATGGGTGGGGGATGGGGATTGGTCAGATGACATGGGCGGGGGATGGGGTTTGGTCAGGTGACATGAATGGGGGATGTGGATGGAAGAGTTTGGACCACATTGTAATATTCCACAATGACCACAATGAAAAAATCCCATATACCATAGTGATCCTTCCTGCCTTCCATATGCCATAGTGATCCTTCCGTGCTGCCTTCCATGTACCAAATTTGTTTGTTTTCGTTTCATTCATTTTTTAAATTTTTTGGGTCATTCATTATGATTGCATTTCCAAAAAAAACGTAAATTCGAAAAAATCGTAAATTCGAAAAAAATTTAAAATTTGGAAAGTCTAAAAAAAATCTGAAATTAGAAAATTTGTAAACTCTAAAAAAAATCTGAAATTCAAAAAAATTTGGAAATTTAAAAAAAAATCAGAAATTCTGAAAAAATCTAAAATTTGGAAATTTGAAAAAAATCCGAAATGCAAAAAAAATCTGAAATTCTGAAAATATCTGAAATTTGGAAATTCTAAAAAAATCTGAAATTCGAAAAAATCTGAAATACTGAAAATATTGGAAATTTGGAAATTCTAAAACAATTGAAAATTCAGAATTTCCGCTTTTTTTGAATTTCCAAACTTCTTATTTTTTTCAATATTACAAATTTTCGATATTTTTTTTAGAATTTCAGTTTTTTTTTAATTTCCGATTTTCTTCGATTTTCTGGTTTATTTCAAATTTCCAAATTTCCAAATTTCTTTTTTTTTAGAATTGCTGAATGTTGGAATTTCCATTATTTTTTTGAATATCTGAATTTCAGATTTTTTTCTGAAATTTCTGATTTTCGAATTTTTGATTTTTTTCAAACTTGTGAATTTCAGATTTTTTTCAGATTTTCTGACTTCAGATTTTTTACAAAATTTCAGATTATTTTCAAATTTCAGATTTTTTTTTTAATTTCAGATTTTACATTTTTTTCCGAAATTTCCGAACTTCAGATTTTTTTTTTTAGAATTTCTTGATTTCAGATTTTTTTTCGAACTTCAGATTTTCTGGTTTTTTACAAAATTTCTGAATATTCTTGACATTCAATTTGTTTTTGAATTTGTGAATTTTGGATTTTTTTTCAGAATTTCCAACTTTTTCCGATTTTTTTAATGAAATTTCAGATTATTTTAGAATTTTAGATTTTTTTCGAATCTCAGATTTTACGTTTTTTTTTTAGGAATTTAGGAATTTCGTTTTTTTTTTTAGAATTTCTGAATTTCAGTTTTTTCTTCGATTTTTAGAATTTCTGTTTTTTTACTAAATTTCCGAATATTTTTGAATTTTTCATTTCTTTTTGAATTTGTGAATATCACATATTTTTTTAATTTCAGATTTTCTTATTTTTATTTTGAATTTCAGATTTTTTTCTAATTTCTGAATTTATGATTTTTAATTTGAATTAACTAATTTACGATTTTATTCAAATTTACGAATATTTGGAAAAGTTTGTGAAACGGGTTTTCATTAATTTGGATATTTCTGAATGAATGAATTTGTTGAAGTTTGTTAAAAAACTAATGTAGAACAAAATGAATTGCACATGTCTATGTATCATAGTGATCCTTTCCTCCCTTCCATATACCCTCGCCCCCGATCATGTTTGGCCACACCCACTTTTATCTGTGGCCCGCTTAGTGCTCCGCAGGTCACTATCTCCCTGAAATGTCCCTGATTGTGAAGGTGAGAAGTTGGGAGAGATCTCAGTGCTGGGGGGAAATGGTGACTTGGGATGATTCCATTGAAGATGATCTCTTCCTATAATGATCTATGAGAAGTATTCCTGGTCACTGTCTGGGTGACATGAAGAAAAGATAGAAAGGTGAGAGGACAAGAAGGAGGATTGCTGGTCAGATTACAGCGGCTGAAAGGAACCAAAATCCCCCTTTAATAAATCCCTCTATGATGTTCTCTTAGAGCAGAAGATACAGAAATGTCATCACATAAACCTCCAAACAATGGATTGATGATTTCTCTATTGCTTTATTCTTCCATTCAGGAGAATGGGAAGATCTCTTCTACCCACCCAATGTAGAGCTGTAGCCAGGCCAGGAACATCCCATAATATACAGATTCTTAACAAGCAGTAACCGAGATTTAACCCTTTCCCTGCCAGAGACATTTCTTTTTCATTTTGGCACACATATAAAAATGTACATTTTAGGCCTGAGGATTACTTAAACCCCCCAACACATTACTGTACAGTATATCCTTTCTGAGATCCTGAGACCCTATAGATGAGAAGGGGGGCAGCTGTCATTTTATGTCAGTGCAACTGGATATCCAACCCGTATTTTCATCAAATAACACGTCATATTCATTGTAATTCACACAAACACTATTCAGGTCACAATTTTTAGGGTAAAATATAAAAGATGGGGTTCCATGGAGTACATAGATACCAGACATGTAAAGACTTCAAATTGTACATCTGTGAAATGGGAAACAATTCCGGTACCAGAAATGGCCCATAAGAAATGATTTATCAGAGTTTACAGATCATCAATTTAGAACTAACAGTAGAAGAACGACTGAAGAAGTTTTATTTACACTCCAACAGACATAACAACATGTAATATGTGGGGGAATTGTCAGTTTTGTGCTCAGACATACCTACACATAAGATCATTTATTTTATTATACAGTATATTACATTATTATACTTCTTTTTTACTTAGATTTATTGTTATCACAATCAGACTAATCCCCCCCATATGTAATAGTATAGTGCAGGGGACGTGTTCTCTTCATGGAGATCAGAGAGATGATTGGAAATGGATGGTAAACCCAAAGCTGTGTTATAGAAGCTCCTAGCTGGGGGTCTGTGTTATACAACCCAACAACTTCCCAACAATCTCATTATTATCTTACTCTCTCATTCATACATGATGATTGGCTCCTATGTTGGATGTTTCTTTGGTGCCTCCTTAGTAAGTGATTTGTGGATTGCACCTTTCCAGAATTTAGACAATTTATTGATTTATTCGGATTATGTATGTGTCCTAATAGAGATCTGAAAAATCATATTGGTGGTCTGGAGAAGACATACATTTCTTACTGATTTTTGTTATAATTAGTTATTCAGGGTGGGGGGCCCTGTTAGGTATTAGGGGGGATTATCTTTTTAAATGTGGAATAATAAAAGTGATTTGAGTTTATTCAGTAATGCAGAGTTGTGATTTATCATTTTCTGAGTGGTCGGCTTTGGGTTTAAATTCCATTTACAATCATTTCTCTGATCTCATTTAGTGTCCTGGGATTAGAATCCGAGGCTGACATCTAATAATTGGATTTATTATTTATGTACAGAAGACTTTGAGTGAATAAGAGATTCTGTATAAGAGTGAATAAGAGTTGGAAGAATTCTAGAAATGTCTTTAAGGAGACATCGGGGTCTTTTAGACTCTTAATGTTACCTCTGCACTCTGTAGGAACAAAGCACAATCATTCTCAAATATCTTCTTCCCCGGCCATGGAGATCGGGGAATGACAACACTGAACCCAGAAGAGATCAGAGCACATCACTTCTGGGTCCATTCTTCACAGGAAGACGAGGAGAATGTTCCCTCATCTGATGTTCTCATACCTGACACTCACCTTGGAGATCCTGGGCGCCCAGGTGGGACTGGTAATCCCTAGACACAGAGTTGGGGGAGGGGCAGAAGAGGTGGTAAACATTTTACAGTATTTGGGGAAATAATTGGACTTCCACATGAAAGCTGACAGGAAAATATTCTACAATCTCCCAGGTGCTATAATGGTCAGGAGTCTGTTTACAGGTCAGTGCTGTCACCAACATAAGCCTTAAGTTGGTGTAACAGAAAGGGTTAATACAATTTCTTACTGACCTCTGTAGCCGAAGGCACCATGGAGTAATTCATCCTAAAAATCTTAATTGTACAGTAGTCATTAATCAGGTCTCAGCACTCTGCTCTCCCCTCCTCCTGAGTACCTGATCTGTGTATACATTAGAGATTAGAAGTCTGGCAGGCTGTCAAGCATGGAAGGTGGATCAGAATGAAAGTACTTCTGCTGGAAACTTTGAATAGTATTTCCTTCACAGTGTCTGTACCTACAGAGATGACTAGGAGTTTATCTGAACAGACTCTAGACTTAATCAGGTATGGACCACCTGACATACTGTTCAACATTGACAAATTATGAATGTGACTTTGTGAAAGAGACAAGGAAGGAATCCAGCAGCACAATGAGATATAAGTAGAAATGTTTACAGAAACAATATTCAGAAATGCAAGTTTATCAGGAGATCATTCCACACATATGATATATGGCCAAACATTTGTAGTCACCTGACCATCACACCTATATGGGCTGGTTGGGCATCTTATTTCAAAATACAATCATTAATGTGGAGTTGTCACTCCCACCTTTGTGCCTATAACTGTCTCCACCTTTCACAAGATTTTTACCGTATTTGTGGGAATGTGTGCCCATTCAACCAAAACAACTAATGTTGGATGAGAAGACCTGACTTACACATAAGGTTTAGGTCAGGACTGTGTTCATGACATTTGAGTTCCTCCACACCAAAAATATCAATCCATGCCTTTATGGAGCTGGATGTGTGCTCAGGGGGACAGTCATGCTGAAACAGAAAAGGTTGAAAGAAAACAATTGCCTACATATACTGTAGAGGGGTAAATGTTCTTGGACCTCTTCTATTCTCAATCTACACCTCCTCCCTGGGTCAGCTGCTTGTCTCCCATGGCTTTCAATACCACTTCTATGCCCATGACACCCAAATCTATCTCTCTACCTCAACTCACTCCATCAGTCGCCTCACTTTTCACCAACTTACTAACAGAGATATCAGTCTCTATGTCACACCACTTCCTCAAACTCAATATATCCAAAACCGAGCTCATAATATTTCCTCCCCCTCGTGCCTCTTCCCCTGATTTCTCTGTCAAAATCAACAGCTCAACTATCAACCTGTCCCCCCATGTCAAAGTCCTAGGTGTAGTCCTGGACTCTGAACTATCCTTTCGACCCCACATCCAATCACTGTCCATAGATTTCCACCTCAACATCAGCAACATCTCTAAGATACGCCCCTTCCTAACCAATGACACCACAAAGCTTCTAATTCATTCCTTGGTCACCTCTCACCTTGACTACTGCAACTCCCTCCTCGTTGGCTTACCTTTAAATAGGCTATCCCCCCTTCAGTCCATCATGAATGCTGCTGCCAGACTCATCCACCTTACAAACTGCTCAGCGTCTGCTACCCCTCTCTACCAATCTCTCCACTGGCTTCTACTCACCCAACAAATTAAATTCAAGATACTAACAATAACTTAAAGAGCCATCCACAACTCTGCCCCCAGCTACATCACTAACCTAGTCTCAAAATACCAACAAATTGTTCTATTCGATCCTTCAAAGACCTCCTGCTCTCTAGTTCCCTTGTCACCTCATCCCACACTCACCTCCAGGACTTCTCCAGAGCCTCTCCTATCCTCTGGTTCTCTCTACTCCAATTTGTCTGATTATCTCCTACTCTGTCCACTTTCAGATGATCCCTGAAAACTCATCTTTTCAGAGAAACCTATC
Source organism: Aquarana catesbeiana (assembly GCF_042186555.1). Classification (NCBI taxonomy): domain Eukaryota; kingdom Metazoa; phylum Chordata; class Amphibia; order Anura; family Ranidae; genus Aquarana; species Aquarana catesbeiana. The sequence goes on along the minus strand of NW_027362651.1, from coordinate 717,499 downwards.
TGGCCCTCACTTAACAACTGTACACCTTATTTTCTCCATCAGCCCTTCCCCCACAGTTATTACCTCTTGTATCTCTAGACCCTCCCTCTTAGATTGTAAACTCTAATGAGCAGGGCCCTCTGATTCCTCCTGTATTGAATTGTATTGTAATTGTACTGTCTGCCCTTATGTTGTAAAGTGCCTCTTAAACTTCCAGCGATATATATATATATCCTGTATGATATTAATAATAATAATATACGATGGATGAAGCTGTTTCTGGTACTGCTACTGGATTGCACTTGTACTGGATTAAAATGTTACTGGCTGGTGATCTTTAAGATTTCTTTCCTCTAACACACTGATCAGTATGTGAGAGCAAAGTGGCATCAAGCTGCTAATTGCAGGTGTTGGTTACATTGTGTGATGCTTTGATTGGTCATAGCATATTTTTGTGATTGGCACCATCCAATGGACAGTGCAGTCACAGTACTTTGCTTGTGCAGGCTAGGGGGCATGTAAGAGCAAGAAAAAAATGAAGCTGTGATATAGCATCGAATCCTGTAACATCCACCTTCCATCCTATGTACAATAGACAGACAGAAGGTAGTCAATATACACAAAAAATCATAATGATAATGTCATTCATAATGACGACAAATTGGTTAAATTTGTTTAATCTAATCTACAGTATTATACATTGAATCAATGTGTTACATTTACAGCATTCTTTTCCCCAGCATTGTTTTCTTTGTATTCAGTTCAGGTTTGAAAAGTAAAATGTGGAGTTTTGGAGAAAACATACACAATAATATTCCAGCACTGGAGGTCAGTATGGCGAATATCTCCACAGCCACCATGTATTTCCCTCTGGTGCTCAGATAGGCCGGGATCATGGCAATCCAGACACTGCAGAACACCAGCATGCTGAAGGTGATGTACTTGGCCTCATTAAAACTGTCTGGTAATGTCCTCACCATGAAAGCCAGAACAAAACTCACAGCTGCCAGAAACCCCATATAACCCAACATAAAGTGGAACCCGATAACTGACCCTTCATTACACTGAATGATGATCTTCCCAGGATAGGAGTCCATGTCATACTCCTGAAATGGTGGAGAGATGGACAACCAGAGAATGCAATTCATAACCTGAATGGATGAGCAGAATAACATGACTGTATTGGGAAGTTTGACTCCCACCCATTTTCTACAAGAGCTTCCAGGTCTGGTGGCTTTGAAAGCAATGAAGACCATGATGGTTTTGGCTAGGATAGAAGATGCTGAGATGGTGAAGGGAATTCCAAAGGTGACTTGTTGCAACATACAGGTAATATCCACAGGACGGCCAAGGAACAGGAATACAGAAAGGAAGCTCAGTATGAGGGAGAGGAGCAGAATGAAGCTGAGGTTCCGGTTATTGGCTTTGACTATGGGAGTGCTCCGAAACCAAACAAATAGTCCAAGTATAAAGAGAGATGTTGTAGCAAATATGACTGAAGTTATAGAAAAAAATAAAACTAGAATGTCCTCCTCATATGATAAATACTCAATGACCTTGCCAATACAAATAGTTTTAGCTTTGTTAGGCCATTCATTTTCAGGACACTTCTTGCAGCTTTTACTGTCTGTAGAGTAAAAAATAAGTAAAAATAACATTAGGCATGGTATACCGAGAATGCAACTATTTGACAGTTTTGGTCTCTTTTGTGTAATCATTTTCAGGACCATTACTTTTAGATAAGTGCAAAACTGTTGGAGGTGTTCTCAGGCAGACAGTAAGAGGAAGTTGAGAAAGCCTCCAACACTCCCAGAATGGTCAGAGGTAGAAGAAAAGTGCAGCAATCTTTCCACTAAAAAAGGCAGAAATGCTTCATCAGTAATCATTAATTTCATACAATTTAGGGAGATGTTCAGCCTGCGAACTGTAAAGTGGTCACAGAACCACTTTAAATGACTTTGAAAGTTTTCATTTTCTTATCCAATATCAGAGTTTATGTTTAAAGAAACATAAAGCTTACCAGAATGGTTTGATATTTCTCCTTCTGAACATGGAGCACAATTATAACAACATGGGTGATATCCTTCTCTTACAGATTTTCTGAACCCTGGAAGACATTCCTCGGAGCATTGACCTCTTGGGACCTAGGATAATATAGAACAATATGAATTATTCAAGAACAAAAATACGGATGTCAGTAAACTAAGCTTCTGGTGTTTAAAATGATGTAGAATGCATACCTTGGTATAAACACAAGAACCATTCCAGAAGGTGACAGGAGTGTGTGTAGTGTGGAAGGGTTCATTGGCCATAAAGGGGGCACCTGGGGAGTGTCTAAATACAACACCAGAAGCCCCAGCCTACTTACATTTTTTGGAACAACTCAACTGCTGATGAGGGTCTCCACCCTACGAGAGGCCAAGAAAACGGCCACTGTATCTATACACACCCATCACCTGGAGTATGTGCTTCCTGCTTAGGAATTGGGATTTCCATGTTTTGAAGGAGCAGGAGTGACCTTATAACAGATGTCTGGATGACCATACATCCTCGTGGTACATGCGATCTTTGACTCTTTATAATTTAGGGGTTAATTTTTTCCGGTAAGCAGGATTGCCTCTATTTGCACGGTGGTGATGAGTGTATTCAACATCCTTTTCACTTTGGTGGTGCTGGGACTATATCATTTTCACCACCTGATCATTCATCGTTGGTGGTCTTTATTCTTTATTGCAGGACTTTTTAAACTGGCGCTGCACTTTTAATAATTCATTACAGAAGGTGGCCCTTCTTCTTTAGTCTGGATACCACAGAATATGCTCCGAAACAGAATCCAGAAATAGAAATCTAGGGTGGTGATTTACTAAGAAGAAGGCACTGCACCAGCTCATACATTAATTGGTGCGCCGGAAAAGTCATTAATTGAACATGTGAACCGGCGCACATTGAAGCGCAAAAAGAGATAATAAATACCCGCATATGTAAACTGCAACTGTCGCTAGGGTAATTGCGGTTTTCTCATTGATAATAGTGCATGCCCAATACAATTGGTTAATTTCATCTCATTGGATGTGTCTTGTTAGGCAATTAGTAGGTGTTCTCAGTCAATTAACCCTTTCAATGCTAATCTCATTCCTATTACTGCTAATATATCTTTGAAATGTTTTTTTTTTTTTTTTTTTTACCCAAATCTTTCAATACATTACAAAGAACAGAGAAGAGTTTCTAAACCCAATAAATAAATATTTTCAGATCTTGATCTTTGAAGGTGACCATACACTGCAATCATGTAGAGCTTACATAAGTTAGATTTAGTGCAAGAGCCTGTTTGATTGCCTATAATTTGAATTAATTTTACAAGTGTGTCTTCCTATTATCTATTTTGCCTAAATATCGAGTTGTACAGAGATTGGCCAATCAGATTGCATAGCGCATAACCATCTTAAGTGCCAAATTTGGAATGTAGATGTGCCATGACCCACTTGTATTTTCCTAACGATATTTCTCCGACATTATACAAGGCACATGAAAAATCACCTTGATCAGGAATCTTCAAACTACAGCTCTCCAGCTGTTGCGAACTACACATCCCACAAGGCATTGTAAAACTCTGACATTCACAGACATGACTAGGCATGATGGGAATTGTAGTTTTTGAACAACTGGAGGGCCGTAGTTTGAAGACCCAACTGCTCCGGCGTTCAGCCTCTGTTTTATGCCGGCTTTTTTAGAGAAATATTCTTTCCTATTGGAACTTTTTATATGTACATCTGTGGTTTATTTTAACCAATAAATCTGCTGGAGCAGTTGGATCAGCCGGACCATATTGGAGTCGGTGGTGCACGCTGACAAGACCCGGATAACAATATTCCATCTGTCCCCACAGAGGGCTATATCTGCAAGCTCATACGACCTTGCCATAGAGGAGGTCCAACGATTGGGGTAAGCGTACATCCATTACTGCTTTTTCTGCAATCAATGTGTATTCAGAAATAGTCTTTTCAGCTCATTATATTCCTGATTTTGTGATGAGATATACCAAATGGACTTTTTTTCTTTTTACCTTATTTTGCTTAGCTTATTCATGGACTGATTACAGGTGTTCTTTGGATGTGTGATTATTTATAATTTATTTTCAGAATATGCAAATATTCTTTTTGGATCTTTGAGAGAGGATTTTATGCACTTGTTATTGCTGGGATTCATATATAAATTGTGTCTCCTAGGCATTTTTCCCAATTATATTATTGCTAGCGCACAAATTTTTATTTATATGTTTATCACTTCATGGATATTTGGAGTTTTTTTTGCAGCTGCATTTTTGTGAATTTAATCTTTTATCACGTTTTGCTCATTAGCGCAGGTTTTTTCCACTATTTCTTAAGCAATATACATTGGCCCGGAAGTGAATCTGTACACAGAAAGTAGGTTTGTATTTTGATTCCAAATCATTTAGACATACACACATGACCCACACAAACTCCACCCCATGTAAAAATAAAAAAAATGATCTTAATTTGCAAATAAGGATCATCTCTTCCTCAGAGAACAGTGAGTTAGGCATGGTGGTGGGAAGAAATTAGTAGCAGTACAAGCAACTTCCTGGAGGGGCGTGATGTCATTCCTGTGTGCTGGCCACTGCTTCCGGGTACCAGATATGCACCACGGGTACATACCTCCACCCACAAAGCAGTTGCACATCTCACATACACAGCGGTCGCATATATAGATGCATTTGGCGCATCTAGCTTCAGGAACCCAATTTTATGGAAATTAATAGTAAAGCAGATGCAGATTTCCAGGACTGGACTAACAAATGTTTCTAGTGAAAGGTAACTGGTGTTTTCTATTAAACAAGGTCTAAATGGGCCATTGACATGTATCACAGTTGAACTTAGGAAGGTGTCTTTGCAAAGTTAAACTAAACGAAATCCTTTATTATTTTGTTCGGGGATAGAGTGCAGAGGGATTGGAAGTCTTGTCAGTTTTTGGGGATGTATGCACCCCTGATAGGGTGAAGACACCTCACAAATTTTGCCATTTACTCCTTCACATTTATTCACTTCCTGTCACATAGCCAAACAGGAAGTGAGGTTAAAACCCTGCCAATGTCTTTCCTTGGGGACACACAGGTCAATCTAACTACCGGCGCACATTGAAGCGCAAAAAGAGATAATAAATACCCGCATATGTAAACTGCAACTGTCGCTAGGGTAATTGCGGTTTTCTCATTGATAATAGCGCATGCCCAATACAATTGGTTAATTTCATCTCATTGGATGTGTCTTGTTAGGCAATTAGTAGGTGTTCTCAGTTAATTAACCCTTTCAATGCTAATCTCATTCCTATTACTGCTAATATATCTTTGAAATGTTTTTTTTTTTTTTTACCCAAATCTTTCAATACATTACAAAGAACAGAGAAGAGTTTCTAAACCCAATAAATAAATATTTTCAGATCTTGATCTTTGAAGGTGACCATACACTGCAATCATGTAGAGCTTACATAAGTTAGATTTAGTGCAAGAGCCTGTTTGATTGCCTATAATTTGAATTAATTTTACAAGTGTGTCTTCCTATTATCTATTTTGCCTAAATATCGAGTTGTACAGAGATTGGCCAATCAGATTGCATAGCGCATAACCATCTTAAGTGCCAAATTTGGAATGTAGATGTGCCATGACCCACTTGTATTTTCCTAACGATATTTCTCCGACATTATACAAGGCACATGAAAAATCACCTTGATCAGGAATCTTCAAACTACAGCTCTCCAGCTGTTGCGAACTACACATCCCACAAGGCATTGTAAAACTCTGACATTCACAGACATGACTAGGCATGATGGGAATTGTAGTTTTTGAACAACTGGAGGGCCGTAGTTTGAAGACCCCTGTGCTAGACCATTAATATGCCTCCAGAATTGGGAGTATGGCATCTACCCAACTTCTCTTTGCTGGTGGACACAAGAACCTACATCTTCAGATGTATCTATATATACACACACAGTGAAGCAGGAAGCAATATACATTGTGAAAAATGCCTAGGAGACACAATTTATATATGAATCCCAGCAATAACAAGTGCATAAAATCCTCTCTCAAAGATCCAAAAAGAATATTTGCATATTCTGAAAATAAATTATAAATAATCACACATCCAAAGAACACCTGTAATCAGTCCATGAATAAGCTAAGCAAAATAAGGTAAAAAGAAAAAAAGTCCATTTGGTATATCTCATCACAAAATCAGGAATATAATGAGCTGAAAAGACTATTTCCGAATACACAATGATTGCAGAAAAAGCAGTAATGGATGTACGCTTACCCCAATCGTTGGACCTCCTCTATGGCAAGGTCGTATGAGCTTGCAGATATAGCCCTCTGCGGGGACAGATGGAATATTGTTATCTGGGTCTTGTCAGCGTGCACCACCGACTCCAATATGGTCCGGCCGATCCACCTGCTCCAGCATCAGAGGGGGGACTCAGAAGTGGAAGAGTCCATATGAAGAAAAAAGCAAGGGGAAGAACTCCAATAGTGTAATAACGTTGGGGATTTATTGGTTAAAATAAACCACAGATGTACATATAAAAAGTTCCAATAGGAAAGAATATTTCTCTAAAAAAGCCGGCATAAAACAGAGGCTGAACGCCCGTGCAAACAAGAATTTCAAAACACGTGATGGCAAGCACTGCGAGGCCACGCCCTACATGTTTCGTCATACGTGACGTCTTCTACGGGGCACGGGCGACGCAATGAACCATCACTTTATATAAACAGACAGAGTGTAACCACATCCCGTCTCCGCCCATGTCTGTCATTCGACAGGGCATGCGCAGAGATTCAACCGAGCCGTCATTGAATCTCTGCGCATGCCCTGTCGAATGACAGACATGGGCGGAGACGGGGCGTGGTTACACTCTGTCTGTTTATATAAGGTGATGGTTCATTGCGTCGCCCGTGCCCCGTAGAAGACGTCACGTATGACGAAACATGTAGGGCGTGGCCTCTCAGTGCTTGCCATCACGTGTTTTGAAATTCTTGTTTGCACGGGCGTTCAGCCTCTGTTTTATGCCGGCTTTTTTAGAGAAATATTCTTTCCTATTGGAACTTTTTATATGTACATCTGTGGTTTATTTTAACCAATAAATCCCCAACGTTATTACACTATTGGAGTTCTTCCCCTTGCTTTTTTCTTCATATGGACTCTTCCACTTCTGAGTCCCCCCTCTGATGCTGGAGCAGTTGGATCGGCCGGACCATATTGGAGTCGGTGGTGCACGCTGACAAGACCCGGATAACAATATTCCATCTGTCCCCACAGAGGGCTATGTCTGCAAGCTCATACGACCTTGCCATAGAGGAGGTCCAACGATTGGGGTAAGCGTACATCCATTACTGCTTTTTCTGCAATCAATGTGTATTCGGAAATAGTCTTTTCAGCTCATTATATTCCTGATTTTGTGATGAGATATACCAAATGGACTTTTTTTCTTTTTACCTTATTTTGCTTAGCTTATTCATGGACTGATTACAGGTGTTCTTTGGATGTGTGATTATTTATAATTTATTTTCAGAATATGCAAATATTCTTTTTGGATCTTTGAGAGAGGATTTTATGCACTTGTTATTGCTGGGATTCATATATAAATTGTGTCTCCTAGGCATTTTTCCCAATTATATTATTGCTAGCGCACAAATTTTTATTTATATGTTTATCACTTCATGGATATTTGGAGTTTTTTTTGCAGCTGCATTTTTGTGAATTTAATCTTTTATCACGTTTTGCTCATTAGCGCAGGTTTTTTCCACTATTTCTTAAGCAATATACATTGGCCCGGAAGTGAATCTGTACACAGAAAGTAGGTTTGTATTTTGATTCCAAATCATTTAGACATACACACATGACCCACACAAACTCCACCCCATGTAAAAATAAAAAAAATGATCTTAATTTGCAAATAAGGATCATCTCTTCCTCAGAGAACAGTGAGTTAGGCATGGTGGTGGGAAGAAATTAGTAGCAGTACAAGCAACTTCCTGGAGGGGCGTGATGTCATTCCTGTGTGCTGGCCACTGCTTCCGGGTACCAGATATGCACCACGGGTACATACCTCCACCCACAAAGCAGTTGCACATCTCACATACACAGCGGTCGCATATATAGATGCATTTGGCGCATCTAGCTTCAGGAACCCAATTTTATGGAAATTAATAGTAAAGCAGATGCAGATTTCCAGGACTGGACTAACAAATGTTTCTAGTGAAAGGTAACTGGTGTTTTCTATTAAACAAGGTCTAAATGGGCCATTGACATGTATCACAGTTGAACTTAGGAAGGTGTCTTTGCAAAGTTAAACTAAATGAAATCCTTTATTATTTTGTTCGGGGATAGAGTGCAGAGGGATTGGAAGTCTTGTCAGTTTTTGGGGATGTATGCACCCCTGATAGGGTGAAGACACCTCACAAATTTTGCCATTTACTCCTTCACATTTATTCACTTCCTGTCACATAGCCAAACAGGAAGTGAGGTTAAAACCCTGCCAATGTCTTTCCTTGGGGACACACAGGTCAATCTAACTAGTGTCCCCATTAGGTAAATTGCACTCTAGCATTTTGCTGTGTACACCCCAAATTATTAGGTATCTTGGACTTTGGGGTTTATTTACTAAAGGCAAATCCACTTTGCACTACAGGTGCACTTGGAAGTGCAGTTGCTGGAGATCCGAGGGGGACATGCAAGGAAAATAAAAAAACATCATCTTTGCTTCTACATGATTGGATGATAAAATCACCAGTGCTTCCCTTCAGATTTACAGCGAGTACACTTGCATTGCAGAGTGAATTTGCCTTTAAAAAACTCCAAAATACCTAATAATTTGGGGTGTACACAACAAAGTGCTAGAGTGCAATTTGCCTAATGAGGACACTAGTTAGATTGACTTGTGTGTCCCCAAGGAAAGACATTGGTAGGGTTTTACCCTCACTTCCTGTTTGGCTATGTGACAGGAAGTGAAGCCAATTTTCAGAAAAGGGACACAAAGCCCAACATAAAAAAGACAAGCAGGGGTTCTAACACTCACTTGGTTTCCCTCAAATGCCCACAATTAGAATAGGATTGTCTTGTGCTATATTTTAGCTCAGTGCTCTAAGTCAGTGCTTCTCAACTCTGTCCTCAAGTACCCCCAACAGGCCATGTTTGCAGGTTTTCCTTCATCTTGCACAGGTGCTTTAAATCACAGTCAATGGCTTAATATTTTGGACAGCTCTTTTAGCTAAGATAAATTCCCAAAACATGTCCTGTCGGGTGTACTTGAGAACTGAGGCTGAGAACCACTGTGCTAAAATAGAAAATTATCCTATCTCTCTGTAATTTTCCTTTCCTGATGCCTATCCACGGCAGCATACGCACAATCCATGCATATGCTACCATGAAGGCACCAGGAAAGTAACTTTTAGACAAATCACACCTTTTTTTGTTTTGCCAAGCCAATCAGCCTACTTAAGCTGCAGCTGGGAAATCTGTTGCATGCAAATTGTTTAGGGGGGAGAGTGTGAAATGTATTACTTGGATTGAGGATGCATCTGCAAAACTAATTATTAACAAAACACATAGAACATAAAAATTTGCTACAAATTTTGTTGGTCAACAAAACAGGACTTGGAAAAGAGCAAGAAAAGCAAAAAACACATGTATGTTAATTTGAGACACTAACAGAATATGGTTTGGAGGTCTGACCATTTTGCAGAGAAAATTAACAGGAGTTAAAACGGACAGTCTCTTAAGGATTTAAACATTTAGTAGTCACAACAGCTTGAGGAATATTTTGCAAAATAATGCAGCACAGACAATTAAATCAAATTGAAACTAACAACTTACAAACAACATCAAAACTATTTAAGTGAAAAATATCCCCCCCAAAAAAACTGTCACCGACCATCTTTAATCTAATGATAGAACCACCGGTGAAGCCATTAGAACACACCTCTCGATCACAGGTTTCCAGTTTGGCTCTAGTATGCACACTATAAACTTATTTGCGGACAATGTCATATTACAAAGTTAACTTGACTAAATCCCTAATTTTTAACATAGGAGTATCGCAAGCCATACAAAATACACTACAAAAAAACCTCCCATATACATGGAGTAAGAATGGTATTACATACCTAGGAATTACGCTGACAAATACAATCTCTGCATTAACTGAAACTGACATGACACCGCTAACAGCCAAACTGGAAACCCAACTAAAAGAAATGTTGAAAAAGGAACTATCTTGGCTAGGCAAAACAGCAACCTTCAAAATGTTGATCCTACAAATCTTATATATATTTGTACTTTAACAATCCATATACCTCACCATTATCTCAAAACCCTGTCTAATCTAATCTGGAAATACATTTTTTTTAATCAAATCCTTTTTATTATTTTATATGAAAACAACATTGACACAATACAGACAAAACCACAAAAATACAAATCACACCAAACCAAAACCCCCCAGAAAAAAATAAACCCCAAACCCCTTCCCTTGAACAAGCCCCGCCAACCCCCCCTCACTCAGAGTATATATGGCACACAAAAAAAAAGGAATAGCAATATCCAGCATTACAAAGTACACAGTACACATTGGTTGACATGATACCTAAGTCATAGATTGAAGCCATCTAGACCAGATAACATCAAACTTATTCAGGGAGTTCCTTAGGGAATATGTATGCTTTTAAAAAAGAATGATCCTATTGAGATCTACAATCCAATCGGACACAGTCGGTGGATGTGGAGAGGTCCACTTAAGAGCAATCTGTCTACAGGCAACAAAAAGTGTGCGCCTTATAGTATTACCAGTAGGGTGGGTGTAGATAAAGGTGTCACAGTAACCCAATATACATATAAGCAGTTCAACTGGAATATTAATATCCAATACCCTATTTAAGGTACCAATCCCCTCCACCCAGTATCTTTGAAGTTTCATGTGTACCTGTTATCTTTCAAGTGTACCTGTGTTACCGCATCTAGCACAGGCTGGCTCAGATTTCAGTCCAATTGCACAGGGAATTTGCAGAGTTCTATAGACCCTATGGAGAAAACAATCTGGGTCAGTCTGTGTGCTGGATAAAGAGACACCCTACACGGGGACCGGAGGACATCATCCCAAATCTCCTCAGAGATGGGACCAATATCTTTCTCCCAGCCAACCTGAGAATAGATGGGGAAGTTCAATAGAAACCCATCTGACAGTACCCTATAAGTAACCGAGGTAAGACCCTTTGTTGACCCTGCCCAAACTATTTTATCTAAGACAGGGATAGAGAGGAAATATATCTTAGCAGAAGAAAACTGGGCATGTAGAGCATGTCTTAATTGAAGGAATTGGTAAAACCAGTTGGATTCTACAGAGAACTCTCCCCTCAGATCTTCAAAGGATTTAAGTATATCATTCTGATATAGCTAAGCTAAAGTAGTTATTCCTAGTTTTGCCCATCTCTGAAAGCCTCTAAGAGCCAAAATTTGAGAAAGTCTATAATTTTCCCAAATGGGAGTGTATCTAGTGGGATATGAGACACCCAACGTTTTTTTAACTGTATCCTATACTTTACAGATTAACATACAAGTAGGCATATCAGCAAGCGAGACACCCCCTCTTGCACCATCAAGGACAAAGAGTGGAGACCGACCCTTAAATGCAAAAGAGAATAATCGTGGAGCAGGAAAGGATATCTGTTCAGACTCCCATCCGGCAAAATGCTGTAATTGGGAGGCGAGAAAATATAGCCTTGGATTAGGAACTGCCAGGCTGCCGGCATTTGTTGGATGCTGTAAAGTCTCCAGTTTGATACAAGGGTTTTTTTTCCGCCATATTATTGCCTAAATATAGTGTTTATCTTAATAAAGATCCGGATAGGTATCCAAATCGGGGCACTATGTAAAAAATAGAGAAGCTGAGGCATCCATATCATTTTTATTAAATTGATATGACCTATTAGCAATAGAGGGAGCTTAGTCCAGGTTTTACTCTGATTTTGAAATCTAATAAGTATTGGAAATATATTATCTACAATATATGACTGTGGGGAGTCTGGCATAGTTATACCCAAGTTTTTTATAGATGATACAACCTTAAAATGAGAAAGTATAGGTGGTAGTGGATCCAGCAGGGGGTCTAAAGGCATCAACATGGATTTCTCTCAGTTTATACCTAGACCAGAAAACCTTCCAAACTCCTTAATGTGTTCCATTACTACCGGCAGGGATGAACAGACATTAGACATGAGAAAGAGAAGATCATCCGCATATAGTGATATCTTTTCCTCCATGTCTCCCCTAATCAGACCAGTAACATCAGGAGAGGCCCGTATAAGACATGCCAAAGGGTCTATGGCCAGGGCAAAAAGCAGGGAAGACAGAGGGCACTCCTGCCTAGTGCCCCGGAAAAGTCTGAAACTAGGAGATTGAAAGCCATTCATCCTAACCGATGCCCCCGAAGCAGTGTATAACAACCGGACCCACTTACAAAACACAGAGCCAAGCCTGAGTTTATCAAGAATGGCCCACAAATATGTCCATTCGACACAATCAAAGGCCTTGATTGCGTCTAGTGCTAACAAAGCATGGTTTGAATGGCCCGGGGGCCGGAACCTGCATATTTAAATATGCACGACTGATATTAAATGTAGTTGATTTGTTGGACATAAATCCTACCTGATCTGGATGAATAATACTGTTAATAACCTTATTTAGTCTAGTTGCAAGTATCTTTGCAAGAATTTTAACGTCTGTAGATAATAGAGAAATTGGTCTATAAGATTCAGGGTGTAGCAAATTTTTAGCCTCATTTAGTGTGCTAAGAAGTGCGGGAAGCAATTCTTTAACCACTTGACCACTGGGCACTTAAAACCCCTTAATAACCAGACCAATTTTCAGCTTTCAGTGCTCTCACATTTTGAATGACAATTACTCAGTCATGCAACACTGTACCCATATGAAATTATTGTCCCTTTTTTCACACAAATATAGCTTTCTTTTAGTGGTATTTAATCATCACCACTGGGTTCTTTATTTTTTGCGCTATAAAAGAAAAAATACTGTAAAAATTCTGTAAAAAATGCATTTTTCTTTGTTTCTGTTATACAATTTTGCAAATTAGTAATTTTTCTTCATATATTTTGGCCAAAATTTATACCGCTACATATCTTTGTTAAAAATAACCCAAATCAGTGTATATTATTTGGTCTTTGTGAAAGTTATAGAGTCCACAAGCTATGGTGCCAATCTCTGAAAATTAATCACACCTGAAGTACTGACGGCCTATCTCATTTCTTGAGACCCTAACAAGCCAGTAAAGTACAAATACCGCCCAAATGACCCCTTTTTAGAAAGTAGACATTCCAAGGTGTTTATTAAGAGGCATGGTGAGTTTTTGAAGTTGTAATTTTTTCCCACAGAGTGTGGATGGGTATGCAGAGTATGGACGGGTATGCAGAGTATGGACAGGTATGCAGAGTATGGATGGATGGATGGGTATGCAGAGCATGGATGAGTATGCAGAGTATGGATGGGTATGCATGGCTGAGTATGCAGAGTATGGATGGGTATGCATGGCTGAGTATGCAGAGTATGGATGGGTATGCATGATTGAGAATGGATGGATTGATCTGTCACTGAGCAGCGCTGTGGGCACTACACATGCAGCCCACAGCACTGCTGACACCGATCTCTCCTCTCTCCACTCACACTGGATGGAGAGGGGAGGGAGGAACCAGAAATCACACCAGTTTGTTTACATGTGATCACTCCATCATTTGACGAGCGTTCACGTGGTAAACGGCCACGATCAGCCATGATGCGCCAGGTCCTCTGGACCCAGTGGTCACGGATGTTCTCAGGTGCACGCCCCAGGGGACGCACGAGAGCGGAATTCTGGGAGGAAGTCATAGTACCCCCTCCCAGAGTTAAGCAACCACCCTGTAGCCGTCATTCGGCTATGAGCCGGTTGCTAAGTGGTTAATATATTTTTTATAGGTCTCAATAGGGAGGCCATCAGTCCCTGGGGCCTTGGCATTTGGAAAACTAGCCACTGCATTTTCTACTCCCATTAAAGTGAGTGGGGCATTGAGAATTTCTCTCTCTTCTATTGAAATCAATACTGGCCATGTAACTAGATAGCTCTGCAGGGGTAAAATCTGCCCTATAAGTATATAATCTTGATAATAGGACTTAAAGGTAGATATAATTGAACTAGACTGGTTACAAACCTCCCCCTCTACATTCATTAAAGCTGAAACATGTGTAGGGTTAGATTGGGACCTTACTATCTGAGCCAATAATCCACCATTTGCCTCTCCCTCAGCCCAGCTAAGTCTCTGCTGAAAAAAGGCTTTATTCCTGGCCCTAGATTCCAATAGTTCGTTCAGCCTATTTTGAGATGAAAGCAATTTCTGTTGGATATCCGGAGAAGGATTTTGAATATATATGGCTTCCGCTGTGGAGGTGTCAGCCTTCGCCAGCTCGCGCTCTCTACGGGAAGCACTTTTGATAATGCTTATATTCTGGATTAAAAATCCCCAAAGATAGGCCTTTAGCGCATCCCATTGAACTTGAATGGAAGTGGAGCATAAGTTGAGGGACCAAAAATTCAGGGTAAGGTTAGGAATGATGTCCTCCTTAGGAAATAATTCCAACCAAAAGGGATTCAGCCGCCAAGACATATTAGATGCCTGACACCCTGATGTTAAAGTAACTAACAGAGGAGAATGGTCTGAGATACCTCGAGGTTCAATACTCACATCCAACACATATTGTATATAATCAGCCAAGCACAGAGCCAAATCTATTCTTGATAGTGTGTTATGTGTTTTAGAATAGCATACAATCCTACCTCCCGACATAGTCGTCCAAAGGGGGAGAGGTGCCCATTGGTCATTGACCTTGGAGCTGGGCATCTGTCCCACCTCATATTGACAAGACTATTGAAATCCCCAAGTACCAATAATGGTATCTGAGGAGAGACCCCTGCAAAGGAAATAAGCTGACAAATTATTTCTGAATTATATGGGGGAGGTATATATATAGCTGCAAGAATCAACTCAAGATCATCCAGTTTGCATTGTAAAAAAATATATTTGCCATTATCATTTACCATAGTGCTACTGCAGGAGAATACCACACCAGCATAGACCAGGATTGTAACCCCCCTTGAATGAGAGGTATATAATGAGTATTAAGCCTCTGTAACCGATCGGCGCTTCAGAAACCTGGTCGTGTTGGATGTGGCATGTGTCTCCTGCAGACAGACGAGGGCAGGACGAAAAGAAGCAATATAGTCAAATATAGATTGTCTCTTTAAAGCATTGTTCATACCCCTAACATTTCAAGAAAGTATTCTAATTGATTGATTTACCATAGGTACAATGGCATAAGAACATCACTAGTCAACCAACCTGTACTGTACACAATATATGATATATATATAAATGCAAAACATGAAAATACTCCAAGATGAACCCCAACAAAAAAAAAAGGTTCCTCACGTGAAAAAAAAGCCACTGATGTAGAAAAAACAAACATGTATTCAGTAGCTATTGCTGATTAGGCCTCCGACAGCCTGGCTTCAATGAAAAAAAAAACAAGGGGAAAAAATATATATATATATATATCAATGCTCTGTCATTTTTCATACTGTATACATATATATATATTTACTTGAGGGGTGAACCTATCATCCCAAAGTCTGAGTTTTAACCTAACCATCAAGCCAGTCCTGTGCATCCTGTGGTGTTTGGCATATTTGTACATCTATTACAAGAACTGCAGCCAGATATCCCAATTGAACGTTTAGAACTAGACAGAGTACACAGAGCCCTCACAGCCAAAAAAACGGATGGACCCCCACATGAAATAATTACAAAATTCCATTACTACAGGACAAAAGAACAAATATTAGCAGCTGCAAGAGAAAAAAAGGAACTGAATTTTCAGGGCCACAAATATCAAATTTTTGCTGATTTATCCCAACTTACTATCACCAAAAGACTCTCCATGAAACCCCAGCTAATGGAACTGCATCGTCACAACATTATGTATCAAAGGGGATTCCCCTTTTCTGTCAGATTTACTTATCAAGGTACAATTTACAGGAGTAGATCAGCAGATGAACTACAACAGACCCTTTTAAAATTGAATCTGACAGAACCCACATGCAGCAATTCCTCTTCACGCAGAAGAATGGCGTCATCTTCACCTTCAAGCAGCACTCAGAAAATTTCAGAACAAAATGGAAATCATCATTCTCACAAAAGAGGCCGTTATGCCACATCATCCATGGACCAAGAAGACTCCATGGACTGACAACTTAAATCCTAGTATTTCTTCAACATACTCACTTAGAGATTGTTCTCTATAAGATTTGAAAATATAACTAAATGTAACCTTATCCTGATATTCACATACTATATAAGGTCATGTTACATTCAAGTTATATTTCTTATTATTACTGGTTCCTATAGCTTTAAAATCTAAAAATGTAATAGGGAATTCTTTATTCAGTTGTTCAATTTTGGCAATAATAACAGACAAATTACTTTCAGTTGCAAACGTGCAAAAACTGATCCAGAAGTAATAGGAGCTTTTTCTTTTCACAAAATAAGTATATTATTACCTAATTACTTCCTCTACGTTTGATTTCTTTTGATCCAATCTGTTTCAATACAATCTTAAATGTATGAATCACCATATTTATGCAAATACATATGATTGAAATATGTAATAGTTTACTCTAATAGGTTTAAACTCCCAAAAATTCTCAAAATAATCATTATCCATATCAAAGTTATAAACGGTACTTTTTTGACTGAATTATTTAACCTAAGGTGATATTAATTATATACAATCACCCTGGAATAACTAATTCTACAAATATTAAGTATCCTGCACTCCAATTATTGAGGCATCCTTTTGATGCTTTTTATTATAGCATTTCTCTCCTGTAAGTGGAAGATCCGTGTACCCCCATTAGCCTTCCTCATTCTCCCAACCATATTATGTGGGAGTGTGACGAAGGCACTTTTTCCCCTGATAGAGATATTTATTCTCTTTCACGGGCAACATGTGATTACTTACACATATTATTTCATACAATGTACCATCTAACCTTATATGTTTTCTGTTTATTCTGTGATTATCTGCGGTGATTCGAACCAGGTCCTCCTCCTATTTCTCGATAAATCACCTTTTACCCCAAGCAGAATGACCTCTAAAATACCTTTCTCCCAACTTCTTTCCAAATACAATCTGGTAGATTCTTGGAGAGAAAGTAATCCGATAAAAAAGAAATTCACTTATTTTTCACATCCTCATCAATCCTTTACCAGAATAGACCATATTTTTCTAACAATAGGAATGATACCAGAGATTATTGCATCAGATATAATTCTGATTCCTTGGTCAGACCATAATGCAGTATACACAACTATAGCCTCAACAATACCAAAAGCACATGATCCAACTTGGTACCTACCGGACATAATGCTCAAACACCCATCACATCACATGATTGTTGAACAAGCTTTAAAAGAATACATATCAATCAACAATAATCCAGACATTTCCCCGATAACATTATGGGAAGCTCACAAACCTGTTTTGCGTGGTGTTCTACAAAGACAAATGGCATTATTTAAATGGGAACGCAAACTTCTTGCAAAGAAGCTAGAACTAAATTTTAACGCAGCCTCCATATCATTCCAAGATAATCCATCTAAGAGTACAAAATCTCATTTGGAAAAAAATTTCTCACAGAATCAGTAGATAAATCCCTCAAATGCATTAAACTCTACTAATAAATCTTTAAAACCTATATGTTTGAAATTATCAAAAGACGTTTATACTAGCAATCCAGTCAAAATAGTCCACAAATTTCACTCACATCTTGCAGCCTTACACGAAGTCAAACAAAGAATTTAACCCTACAGAAGCTGAATCTTTCTTCTCAAAAATTACCTTACCTGAGTTGTCTCAGAACCAAAAAAACAGTTTAGAAGAACCTATAACTATAGAGGAAGATGCTAATGCCATTAAAGATCTAAAACTTAGCAAAAGACCTGGCCCAGATGGATACTCAGCCCTATATTACAAAACATTTTCAGAGATTCTCTCCCCTATTCTAGCTGAAACTTTCAACACACTTTTAGAAGGACAATCTTTTCAGGCAGGAAACACTAATGGCAATTGTATGTATGATCCCAAAACCCCTTTCTGATGATACTTCCTGTGTAAATTATCGGCCTATGTCTCTATTAAATCTTGATATCAAATTATTAGCAAAAATATTAGCAAAACGCCTTAATAGTATCATAGGTAAATTAATATATAGAGATCAAGTAGGCTTTATGCCAAATAGACAGGCAGATGATAATGTACGCAGGGCAGTGCTATTGGCATATGTTGTTAAAAAACGAAAAATCCCTTCATGTTTTTTATCTCTTGATATTAAGAGGGCATTCGATACAGTATCCTGGCAATATATGCACTATTCCTTACAAAAATGGGGTTTTGGCCCCCACTTTCTAAAATGGATTACAGCATTGTATAATAAACCCAAAGCCTACATAAAATATGCTGGATACAAATCTGATGCTTTTAATATCAAAAGAGGCACCCGACAAGGTTGTCCATTATCTCCCCTCTTATTTGCCCTTTTACTCGAACCCGTCGCCCAATACATTAGAACAAACCATACTATAACTGGCATTGAAGTAGGAGGTATTACACACAAAATATGTATATTTGCAGATGATATATTGCTTTTCCTATCATCACCACAGGTTTCAGGTCCCAATCTAATGCCCGTCCTTGATGGATTTGCAGCCTTCTCCAGCCGTATGATTAACCCTAAGAAATGCCTAGTGCTCAACATTTCACTATCAAACCTGGAACTAATCCCGGCGAAGGTTGCACTCCCGTTTACCTGGGCAGAGAAATCAATCCCATATCTTGGAATTCAATTAACAGCATCTCATTCTGACTTATTTTCAACCAATTATACTCCTTTACTAAGGCAGATCACAAACTTATTAAAACAATGGTCGCAACTTCCTTTATCCTGGATAGGAAAAATGAATGCAATTAAAATGACTATTCTACCTAAATTACTATACCTGTTCAGAGTTCTCCCTATTCCAATTCCTTCCTATTTTTTGAGACTAGTGCAAAAAAGAACAACTTCATTTATATGGGGCTCTTCCAAACCATATATACCTATACACACATTACATCTTCCTAAAACTAAAGGAGGTCTGGGATATCCTAACTTTACTAACTATTACAGAGCAGTCTCTCCAAGTATCACACAAAACAGGAAATCCCATTATGGGTATTTATAGAGGCTTCAGAATGTGACCCTCTATCAATATCAAACTTGTTATGGCTTGAACCCAAAGACCGTTCCAAAATACATAATCCCATAACTAAACACTTCTTATCTCTCTGGGATAAACTAACAATCAAATATCAATTACAATCTCCACACAATCCCCTCCTATCTTTTATCAGAAATCCTGTCTTCTATCTGGCATGGATCTACCCGAAATCATTTAAAGCTTGGACAACTTCAGGTAATCAGACACTAGACGATTTTGTTGCATCTAAATCATTCCTTTCACTTTCAATGCTTAGAGAAAACTATGATCTACCAAACTCTGAGATATTTAGATATCTCCAAATTAAAAACTTCTTCACACCATTCCTAAATGTGGAAATACCCTTGTCCCAATTATCCATTTTTGAATCAATCTGTGAAAAAGACCCATTTGCTAAAGGAATAATTTCATCACTTTATAATCAATTATTTGGAGTCACAAATTTCAACAAACCTACGTACATTCAGAAATGGGAGGAGGATCTGGGGCGAACTTTAGAGGACACGGAATGGTCACGTATATGGCTTACATCTAAATCATCTTTGACCAATGTTTTGGCATTGGAAGCAAACTATAAAGTTCTAACCCGATGGTACCTTGTACCTGCCAGAGTGGCTAAATATTCACCTAATACCTCAGCTCTTTGTTTTCGAGGGTGTCCGGACATAGGCACACATTTACATATATGGTGGACGTGCCCATTAATCCAAATCTTCTGGAAGGAAGTTTTCATGATTGCTTCTAAAATATTCAAAAGGATAATACAACCAGACCCATTCATAGCTTTGCTTAACTTGAAACCAGAATGGTTAACATTTTCTCAATACAAACTTATGGTCCAACTACTAACGGCTGCAAAGCAAACAGTGGCCAAGGCATGGAGATCTCCTACATTGGTTCTGGCAGAAACAATTCAAAGAATGAATAACACAATGTCTCATGCCAAGATGGCAGCTATCGATCATTAACTAATCCCAATATTTGAAAAATTATGGCATCCATGGATAAAACAACAATTTCTGTCAAATTTCAATGACTCGGTCCTTTTGCCATGGTAGCGGATTAAGTGACTTATAGAAACATTCATTTCAATGCTTCAGGGAGAAGTCAATGAATGATAAACTGACGGGCCAGTCGACCTTGTGGACTATATCTTTGTCTTTCTATCCTTTTTCTTCCTTTTCTTTCCTTTCCTCCACCTCATGATCAAAGCTCTTTATCAGAATACATCTGACCTGTACACATATTACCAACAGTTAATATCTATAGGTGGTATAGATTTCTCAAATACCTCCAAAAGAAATTGATGTATTACTTTCCACCTTTATTTTAGGTATTGTGTACCTAATTTTTAATATTTGAAAATTTCAAGTTAAATACTTATACAAATTCTAATGTATAACAATGAGCTTACTTTACAGATCCTTGTAAACGTACTTCATGTATCTTTATATTACTGTATGTTCAATAAACTTTTTTGACAAGGAATATTTGTACATTGCCTTCATAGTTCACTTGCAGATGGGCAGGGTATAGCATTGAATATTTAAGCCCTTGGAGTAACAAACGTTTCTTCACCTCTTGAAAATTTGCCCTCCGTTTCTGAACCTCTGGTGAAAAGTCAGGAAAAAACATAATTTTGGCTTCATTATATTTAATATCATTTAGGACCCGTGCCTGCCGCAGAATATTTTCTTTGTCTCAATAATTTAGAAGACGTATTAAAAAAGGTAGGGACCCGGTGGGCACGTTCTATTACGAGTAATGGAGAGAAGTGTTCCTTGCCGAAGATTTCAATAAGCCATCGTTCAGCAAAGCTAACTGGGTCATTACCCTCTGAATTCTCTGGTATGCCCAACACTCTGACATTATTAGAGCGTAAACAATGCTCAATGTCTTCAATTTTAGAGATAGTAGTATTTAACTTGTGGGTAGCTGCCTTCATCTCTGTTACTATGGGAGGAAGAGTATCCTCTCACCCTGTTTCCTGAGATCTTAGTGTGTTCTTGTACTTTTTGAAGGTTCCCACATATAAAGACAACTTCTTCCCGTATGGCCTGAACCTGGCCTGTGAGCACAGAGAGGGAGGGAGAGGCAATGTTGTATCAAAAAATAAACATCCCTTTGTAGCAATAACTCTCCACGGAGCTGCTGGTTTAAGCGGGCTTGTTACCTCCACTCTCCTTCCCTCTGTTTCACCGGCACCGGGTCTAGGGTTCCGTTGAGTTTACCTCCGGACGATACAAGCACCAACACTTGAGTACGTTTTCAATGCTTTATTGAACAATTAAGGAAGGAAGTAGCAGGAAAGAGGCAGAAGGAAACTGCAGAGAAAGCTCAAATACCTTTCTGTAGGATTCTTGACAAATGTCCTTTAGAGTTGAATATTACAGTAGAATGCGCTCCCCTTGTGGGACACACTCTTTGCTCGCCTGGATAGGCCTCTCTCACTTGCCTAGCAGCCAGTACGTAGCACGAACAAAAGTCTCTGCCACAGACTTGCTTGGGATGAACCCGTACGATCCTCTGCCACAGGATGTATTGGTTTTGCGTTGAATGTCACTCACAGTGCTTGAACCTTTGAGCCAAACCCGGCAACACTATGCTGTAAAGTTACTTTAGGATACGTCCTCCAACCGAGTCACCAGGCCCCTCTCCAGACCAGCACCCTGCATGATCCTTCCATGACGGGTCCTCCCCTGGAATCTCCTCAGTTTTCCAGCTTCTTCTTCTGGATAGACAGCTCAGGACCATTCCTTGGCTGCTGTGGTAGGCCCCAGACAAGCTTCTGGGCCCACCCATGTGCCGCAGTGACGCGGGCCTCCGGAACAGAGGACCATGAGGTAGCACTCTAACGCATACCTGTCGGCCAGGAGGGCCAGCAGGTGGCTGTAAAACGACCCTAAAACATGGCCTCTGTCCCATAAATACCCTCTCCCAGAATCCCACTCGGAGGACCACCTCCACTGAGTTGTCTCCGGGACAGAAGAGCATCCATACGCTTTGACACGTTGCCTTTCCAACACTAGCCGATAGTAACAACGATACCCACCGGCCCAGTATGGAAACACATGCAACGTCAGCCAAGCTGGAACAGAGGCAAATCTAACTTCCCCTAACGAGCAATTTACTAAATTTACCTATCAGATGGTAGATCGCAAATATACCAGCGTTACACCTTAATGTGGGTTCAAAAGCCTTTCCGACTGTACTCTCCCATTCAGTTGATTTCTGACAAGGATCTGTTTGGGTGGATTGTAGACATGTGCATTAGTTTTCGTCCGAATGCATTTTCGTACGAATTTCAGGTATTTTCGTTATCGTTTTAACAAACGATAACGAAAGTGCAGAGTTCGAAAAACGAAAGATCCGACATAAACAAATGCTTTATTTTCGTTTTCGTTGCTACAACAGTTCGATATAGATAGGAGATTCGACATGATGATGACAATAACAATCTGTGTCCATCAAACCTGTGGTCAAATGTGCCTAACCTTAGCTCTATTAGTCCAAGATTATTCTACATAGAGAGAAAAGATTCGACGTAGAGAGAAAAGATTCGACGTAGGGGAGGAAAGATTCGACGTAGGGAAGGAAAGATTTGACGTAGGGGAGGAAAGATTCGACGTAGGGGAGGAAAGATTCGACGTAGGGGAGGAAAGATAAATAAAAATAATGATGATGATGAATGTTATTGGCTGATTGTAACCAAAGAGGTGGAGCAGTAAAATAGCTAGAACTAAGTACACACGTACTTTGGCTTATGGTGTCTGTTGAAAGTTCTAAGAAGATTCGACGGAGCAGGTAAACTATACGGCATTGTACAGTTTAGCTGCTCCGTCGAATCTTCTTTGAACATTCAACAGACACCATAAGCCTTCAATGACAGATTCGACCTTAATTTGGATTTTCGGACGCATGCAATTTTTAACGAAAAACGAAATAAATAAAAACGAATTTCGGGAGTAACTAAATAAATTTATTTTTGAGACGAAAACGAAATTCCGAAACGAAATATTTCAGTGTGCACATGTCTAGTGGATTGTACAGTTAAAGAGTTAGTGTTCATACTCACATTGAGCCTAGAAGAGGATGAACTCAGGGGGGCTTTCATTGTCACCACAGGGATACGGCGTAAGCTTGGGATCCATCTTGTTGGTTTGTGAGGAGGGTGCTTCTATGCAAGAGACCATCCTGGAAATACATTTGGGATGGCAAAAAAGCTAGATGCTCCCGCAATAACCTCACCCTACACAAAAAGGTAGGAGGAGCTGGATTAGTGGACTTATATGACTATCTCTGGGCAGTTAGACTGGACCATATTAAACACTGGTTATACGAGAGTAATAAACCACTATGGGTAGACATAGAAAAGACAAGTCCCCAATGACTGACCTAACAACACTTCTCATGGGTGACATCTGGATACCATGGGACATTTAAACTCTATCCCCCCCCATTCAGACATCACTGCAGGCATGGAGATTCCTCCCAAACCAAAACCACACTGATGCATGCGAGATTACAAGCTTCCAATCGACCTCCTAGAAACAAAAATTCCTATGTTAGCAGTTAAGGAACTGGCAGCTCATGGCATCACACACATATCAGACCTCTTTAATGGACTTCAGCCTAAATCTGCAGAACAAATACTGACGCAATACCAACTGATGAACAACATGCTATTCTCATATATATGAATAACACATTTCCTCAAATCATATCCGATTCCAAAGATAAAAATACCATCCAAAGTATGACAATTTTACTCAACCTCCAAACACAACTTAAAAGGAATATCATTATTTTACAACCTCACCCACAACAAACTAGTATTTAAGAAAATCACAGCAATGGGGAAATGGGAGACAGACTTGGCACCACTTTCTCAGACGAACGATGGCAACATACATTCAGAGAAACCCACAAACTTCTCACTGTGTTAAACATTAGGAACTGATGATCAAACTGGCAAATAGATGGCATTACACCCCATATAGAATAGCAAGCTACTTCCAAGAAACATTGCCACAATGCTGGAGGAGCTGCGCCCAAATAGGACACTTATTACATATGTTCTGGCAGTGCCCAAATATTAAAAGCCTATGGAACTGAATATTCCAGCTAATTTCCTCTCTCACAGGAATTTTAACCCCTTCCGACCCAGCACTAACAATCCTTCACTTAGTAATAGAGAAATTCCCACCCAATTTCAGACAGGTAATCACCCATATTCTGCTATAGACCTGTATATTGATACATTGCAATTAGAAAAATAATATCTCTATAAATCTCACATGTGATGAGAGCAGTAAACCGAAATTATACTTTTGAGCTACTCATAGCAATCAACTCTATGCACTGTAAAATATTTGACAAAAATTGGTCTGTATGGACAAAATGAGACAACAGTGTACTATCTGGCTTGATAAATTTTCTGTTCTTTTGCTTACTTCTATTGATTTGTTATTGATTTGTTATTGGTAACCACTCAATGATCCCATACGGATGTACATTGTGTGTATCGAACTGTCTTATTTGTTCAAAATGTTCTTATTGACTTGTTAATATCTGAAAACTCAATAAAAATGTATTGAAAAAAAAAAAAAAAAGAATAGTGCTCCGTATTCATTGTGACCATTTGAAAATGTTAGAAGAAATGAGGATAAAGGAGCGCCCGGTGATTAAAGAAGTAATTAATTTGTATTTTATTTGAAGTTTCATCATCAAAAAGAGGCCAGGGCTGCTAGTAAAAATAGTTGTGGAATGATCCTGTTGGAGGGTGCCTTTGGCACATGGATCTGGACAGTTAGAAGTCCTCAATCGCTGCCTCTGAACACACAGCCAGTGCTGAGGACCTCTAACTGTCCAGATCCATGTGCCAGATTAATTCAGATTAAGTCAGATTAACTCAGAAGGTCTGGGAATAATCTGGCCATGGATAATACTGGAGGTCATTTCACTCCAAAGTCTTTTATCTTCATCTGTACTCAGGAGTTGGGATCCTTCTATGAGTGTCTATGTCTCGGTCTGTGTGATGAGGAGGGGGGTAGCTAGTAGTAGTCAGTCACATTCAACTGGATTTCTTCTGTAATGTAGATGATGTTTTGTAGTTCATATCCACACAGCCAGCACTGACACCTTCATCTAATCACCATGGAAAGAGTCAGGGAAGATGTTGGCCGTCTATGAACAGGATGGGGGGAGGGGGTTAGGTTTTGTCTGGAGATGGGCTTTAGGGTAAAAACCAGTATGTTTCTTGTATAAGTTCTGGATCAGCTTCCCCAGTGTAACTCACCTTGTCTCCTTTCCATGATATTAGCTCTGGTTCTAGTGTAAGTTGCTGACCCTCTGGAAGGGACCCATCAAAGTGACCCACAAGCATCAAATCAGTAATATTTCCATCATTAATTCTTGTAATCCAATTTACAATTTCCAGTGGGCTTGGCAGTTCTCCTTTATCATTAAAAATCATGACCTTGCCATTTGGATCCTTGTACTGGACTTCTTTTACATAGCGGGACAGCTTAATAAAGACAGAAATGATTATAGGTAACAAGTATATAGAACGTTTAGTAATTTATTGATTATAGATTGTTTATCTAGTTATATCTCATTTAGAGAATGCCATCGGGATGAGATCACCTGTTTGGTGAGCACTTATATTCAGATACATTTTATTGGGACTATTTATAAACAATTTGCTTTGCAAATGTGAACATTTCAGAGATAAATAATTCTACCCCTTTACAATACACTGGCTCAGCCTCATCTTGAATATACAGTTCAGTTTTGGTCACCAATCCTCAGGAAAGATGTCGATGAATTAGAAAGAGTTCAGTAAAGGGCAACAAAATTAACAAGGAGGACAGAGGATCTCAGCTATGAGGACTGATAGATTACAGGTATTCACTCCGGAGAAGAGGCACTTAAAGGGCAATTCCACTTTCATGAGAAAAAAAAGAGCAAATAAAAAAATAATAATATAGTGTATACAATTGCTCAAGTCATATTGTAATTGAATGTTTTTAAAAATGACCTTTTCTTTCAATGTGCAGCTCTGTAATGTTCTGTAAAATGCAATATGGCCACCTGGAGGCGTTCTTTATACAGATGGCGTACAGAACGCCCCTCCCCCTGAAATGTATTTTCCTGATCGTATGATTTGCTCACTGATTTTCCCAGAAGTAAAATACAAATCAGTCAGATACAAATAAGATTTAGTGAATCCCATGCAATAAAAACATAATTTTTGCTGAGATACTCCCAAAGGGAAATCACATCTAAAGGGATGCAGACCCTGCCATTTTCCTCATTAGATCCCTGCAGGTGCAGCAGCTGATTAATAAATATGTAGTGCACTCCCCAAGGAGCCACAAGTGTGAAGGGATTCCCCACCCTGCACAGCCAGGCACACCGCATCTTCACAGAACACTTGAGTCAGAAGAAAAGCCCAGTGTTTTGTTTTATGTTTTATTGTTTTATTTTATTTAATAAATGTGAATAGGAATATTATGGGATGCCCACTTGATTAAAGCAGTATAACTCTTCGGGGACACAACTATATACAGTCTGTAGATACACTTCTCCTCTACCTCCAGCACAAATCTTGCTTGTAGAACTACAACTCCCAGGACCGGCTGGCACTGTTTGAATGATCTGACAAAGGCTCAGTCAGATGAGTAGCAAAAACCCTTTACAGGCGGGGACCACAGACCCCTTGTTTATGTAGCAAAGTCCTAGTGCCTAGCTGTCCTCCTCCTGTGACTACTGATCCCAGCACCACCTCTTCAGACACTGCCAGCCCACCTGGCTGCTGCTGCCCCTTTCTCCAGCCCTCCTGGCCAAGACTCCACAGTCCTCCTAGACTGACTCTGCATCCATCCCAGACTGCTCTCTCCCAGTCCTCTCAGGCATGCCTCTCAGTCCTACCCGACTATAACACTCACCAGCCCACCTGGCTGTCTTCCTCCCTGGAGATTTGCTCAGCGGTGTTCTCCTGCTATCCTCCACTTGCTCCCGTGCCTCCAGTCAGAACATCTCTGTGTGTCATAAAGAGGGTCCCTTCGCACCCAAGCCCAGGCCTGGGGTTACCCTCCCCAGACTATGGAGCACCCTCAAGGGCCACAAACAACTATAACACTCCATCTCCAGCTTCCACTCGAACTTCTCTGCCCCAGCTGGGCTGACCCAGAGTATTTGAGGGACCTGCCCCCTGCCAACCCATCTGTTGGCAACTCCAGGCAGCTCCTTTTCACCTCCACTCCCATTCTTCTAGAATCTTTTGCAAGTTTCTAGAAGTAGGGGGAGGTCTCAGAGATGTCCCAGCCCTTCCTGAGTCACCCAACCATCCCAGATAAAACAACACAGGCTTGGCTACTAGCCAAGCCTGAACAATTTATCTACACTACAAAAATCCTACTCTAGCACACTATAGGGTGCTACAAAATATTAAACCGCTCCCATTCACATTCACCCAGTACATGGACATAGAGAAACAAATAGCTATTTCTTTAGAGTAACAGAAGATAGGAATCTGCATCAAAGTTTGGTAAAATCCATGCAATGTACATAAACCACACAGAGGGGAGGATTTTTTCCCAACAAAAGTGGAGTTACTCTTTAAGAGAGGACATGATTACAATGTACAAATATATTAAAAGTGACTTCAGTAACTGTGATAAACTGTTTACTGTAAGGTCCCCGAAGAGGTCACATGGCCATAATTTGAGGTTAGAAGAACAGAGGCTTCATTTTATATTGTGGAAAGGGATCTTTACTGCTAGAGAAGTAAAAATGTACAATTCCCTTCCCTAGGAAATGGTACAAGCTGAGAGTGCTGACAACTTCAATAACCTTTTAGATGTCTTCCTCAGAAAGCAGAATATATGAGGCTATGGGAACTTTTACAGAATCACACACGCAGGATGAAATGGATGGACCTGTGTCTTTTTTTCAGTCTTTTAAACTATATAAACTATGAATGTCTTAACATTTGTGCAACCGTAATTAATAATACCATAATGTTTGTAATATGTGTGTAATGGTTGCTTTTCACCTGGCAAATGTAACATTCTCTAACAATTGAGAAAAATAGCCATCAGAACATTTGACCATGAAAGTTACCATTCACCAATAGAGAAAATGGCCTAACATTATAGGCTGAGAACATTGGACCAGCAGAGGAAATAATATGAGGAAGACCTCTGCACTGTGTACAGTCCATGGAGAATCCTGTGTGAATGGAAAAACAAATGGATTTTCAGTCAGGATGAGACAATGGTCTGGTATAAACATTGGCTGTTTGGGCATTCAGACAAGTGGCCAAACTTTTGCCCATCCAACCTTCTTTTTGGATTGGAGTCGATAATCTCATATAGAACCAATATTTCTATAGCTTCTATATATGACAACCTCCTGCTGTCAGTGATTCCTAAGGAAGTAGTGTATGCTTGCTCCCGAGGCATCCCTAGGAACCAATGAAATCACTGGAAATCCTGGCCACATAAGAAAAGCGGTGGAGATAGCGGTGACATCACAGCCCAAATAGGGTCACTGGCCATATTTAAAGCGTAACTCCATTTTTGTTGAGAACAAAACATTCCCCTCGGGGTGATCTCTGTACATTGCAAGGATTATAATAAACTTTGTTGCAGATTTCTACCTTTTGTTATTCCGAAGAAATCCCTGTGTGTTTGTTTGTGCCTCTGTGCGGAGTGGGTCTAACGGGAGTGCTTTCATAATTTACTGTCAGGTGTGGAGCTGCAGAACAATAATGAGGAAATCTGCTGGGCCTGCATCCCATTAGACGTGTTCCTGTTGAAAGTATCTCTCCAAAAATGACATTTTTTGTTGCAGGGGATGCCTGAAATCTGACTTGTATCTTAGGCAGACATCTGGGAAAATTGGTGAGCCAATCACACAAGCAGGAAATGATGTTTCTGGGGAGTGGTCAGTAAACACTCTGTGTACAGAACTACTCCAGGTAGCCATATTGCAATGTATTCTCAGAAAATTACATCGGCTGCAGATTGAAAAGGAAAGGTAATTTTTAATAACATTCAATTCCAATATAATTAGTGTTGCAATTAATGTGCTATATTATTTTTTCTTTAGTTGCTATTTTTTTCCCCATGAAAGTGGAGTTACCCTTTAAGCATTTTTCATTTACACTTTGCATTTTTTTGTGAATGAGTAGGGATACTATTTAGTCATTAAATTGGGCTTCTAGATTCTGATAAGCCAACCTGCCAACAGACCTCCACAATCACTGGCCAGGGTTGTGTGAAGAGGCTCTTGTCCTTAGCAACATGACATTACCCCATGTTGAAGGCATGTGGGCTGGTATAGTTTGGGGGGGGGGGGGTGCCTGCTCATCCCTCCCCTTTCCTGGCCAGCCAGGCTGCATGCTCAGATTAAGCGTCTAGTATTGATTTTTAGGGAGACCACCCACTTTTTTTTTTATTTTGGTTTCATCTTAAAAAAACATTTTTTTTAGACTATACTACAAGAAAAATTATGTTTACAAAGAAAAAAGGTTAAATTGCCAGCAAGTGATATTTCACTGCCAGCTTCTTAAAGCGGTTGTATACCTGCTGAAATTTTTTTTTTTTTTTTTTTTTACCCCTGTAAAGCAAAAGCATAATGAGCTAGTATGCACCGCATACTAGCTCATTATGAAATACTTACCTTAGAACGAGGCGTCGGTATCTTACCTGGTGCGCGCCGAGGTAGCTGACATGTTGCCTCGGCGTGTCTTCCGGGTATCGAGGTTCCAGCGCTGTGAGTGGCTAAAGCCGCAATGTCATCACTCCCGCGCGTGCACGCAGGAGATTTCTTTCCCGGCAAGGTCCGGCAGTTGCCGGGCCTTCAGCCAAGAATCTCCTGTGCACATGCGCCGCTGCAGTCAGCGGCTCATAGCAAGGGGAATATCTCCTAAACCGTACAGGTTTAGGAGATATTTTTTTTACCTACAGGTAAGCCTTATTATAGGCTTACCTGTAGGTAAAAGTTAAAAAAAAGACTATACAACCGCTTTAAAAACAAACAAACAAACAAAAAAACAACAACAACAAACAAACAGAAACATTCAGCACTTTCTGAACATGATGGAGATGCACCCCTCTAAAGGTAAGATTAGGATACCCCCCTTCCCCCGGAACTTTATTTAAAGAATTTTTTCATTTTTACTGTTTCACGTTAAGATTTTTTTTTAAAAAATCACTGCTCCAAGTCAAACTGAATTTTTAAAAAAGTTTTTGCAATGGTACATGTTCTCCACCATCCATGCTATTTTTATACCTTTTTGCCTAGTAGTTTAGAAAATTGACATTTTTAATTTGTTAGCCGAACAATGCTCAAACAGAACCCAAGGACATGTAGTTCTGACAGCACCGCTCCAAGCCTACTGTGTGCAAAGTCCAAGGCCTTGTGAATGTCCAGGCTCAGGAATAGTACTTTGCGGGAATGTAGGTCAGCATCTTGGATAATGTTAGATGCCAGTCTAATATTGTCAGTGATTTGTCTGGTCGGGATGAATCCTGTTTGGTCGGGTGAGATTAAGGAAGTAATGATTGTCAAAAGTCTGTCTGCTAAAATGCGACCGAATATCTTCAGATCAGTACTGATGACTGAAATTGGCCTATAATTTTGAGGTAGGGAGTGGTCTTTGTTGGGTTTTGGGATCAGAGACATGTTCGTATGAAGCATATCATCTGGAAAGATGTTACCTTTAAGAATGTGATTGAAGTTAGATTTTAGATATGGGGTTAGATTTTCGATGAATTTCTTGTAATATGGGGCTGAGTACCCATCTGGACCCGAGGTTTTGGAGGGTTTCAAGGATTTGATGATCTTGGTCATTTCCAGGTCTGAGCATGGGGAGTTTAGTACTTGAAGGTGTTCATGAGTTAGTTTGGGGAGAGGAATATTATCTAGCCATAACTTAAGGGCAGGGTCAGGAGTGGTGGAGGGGGGGAGAGCAGATTTTCATAAAATTTAGAGAAAATCTGCAGGACCTCAGTTGGGTGGGAAACTAAGCTCCCTTTGGGGTTTCTTAACTTATAAGTATGGGGGGTTGGATAGATTGGTTGCGCTTTCTCGCAAACATGCCCAGGCCGCATTACTGTGTAACAGGAACTTAGCCTTCGACCACATAAGGGCCTTTTCAGTCTGTTCAGAGATGATTTTTTCAAGCTCAAGTCTAGTGTCGTTAATCTCTTGTAGGAGATCAGTGGAGTGGTTCTGTGTGTGTAAATAGTATAACTTATCAAGCTCATTAGTCAGTCTGGTAATGTCAATTAGTCTTTGTTTCTTCCTTTCAGCAGCCAACTGGATTAAATGACCTCTGATTACCACCTTTTGGGCCGCCCAGAGAATGATGGGTGATATGTCTTCTACATTATTGGTGGCAAAGTAGTCCTCTAAGTGTTTTGAGATCTGTGAGACAATGCTAGGGTCAGTGAGGAGAGACTCATTAAGTCTCCACCCAGCAACAGAGGGTTTGAGGCCAATGTGGGAAATGTCTAGGGATACCAACTGATGATCTGACCACGGGCAGGAGTGAATGGCAGCAGTAGTAGAATTGGCTAGTAAAATGGGAGAACAAAACAAATTGTCCAATCTGGAGTAGCTGTCATGAGGGTGGGAATAAAAAGTGTACTCTCTGGCACCGACATTGTGCGCTCTCCATGAGTCCACCAAATTATGTGAGTGTAGCAGTGATTTTAGAGTTTTAGGAAAGGCGTTAGAGGTGCTGCCTGTTCTGCTCCTATCCATGGCCAAATGCACCACCAAATTGAAATCCCCGCCCAATCACAGATGAGGGGAGTTATATTTATCCAATACCTGGAAGAAGGCCCTAAAAAATGATGCTTGAGAATCATTAGGGGCGTACACGTTGGCTATTGTTATCATCTTGCCCTGTAAGGAGCCCTGTAAGATGATAAACCTGCTGAAGGGATCTTTGTATATATTATGAGCTTCAAATAATAAACCATTTTTATTTTTTTTTTAAATTGTTCATTTAAGTAAAGTTAAGTTTTACATATAATACAAGATAGCAAGTAATTATCACAATCATTTACAGAAAATGAAAATATACACTGTCAACGAAATTGAAATGTAAACTAGGTTAGAATGAGGTATGAAGGGCTAATATAGATACAGAGATAACTAAAAATCCATCTAGGTGGCAGTATTGAGTTTCATATGTACGATTTGGTTTAATTGGTATAAATTATCAATGTCTGTATGGGGAACAGGAGCAGCGCATGGCATTAATGGTGACTATACAAAACAGTTATTACTTAAATAGGACTGTATGTTTCAGAACTATATTCAGATTCATCCAATAGCTTCCATGTATGTGAAAATTTATGTGATAAACCCTCAACTATGGTTATTAGGTGTTCCATTCTCCGTATATCCGATAAGATGGAGAGGGTTTGCATAAGAGTGGGAGAGGCGGTAGAGAGCCATAGTTTGGGAATAGTTCTTTTAGCTGCTAATAACATGAAGGATATCAGTCTTCTTTTAGATTTGTGGAAGGCCCAATATGTAGTGCATAGGGTTTAGGGGGACGGGGACCCCCATCAACCTCTGCAGAACCGTTTGTATTTGAGCCCAAAATTGAGTGACTAGAGGACATTCCCAGAAAATATGAAAGTGTGAGCCCACAGCTTTATTACATCTCCAGCACATTTTTGATGTTGTTGGATTGTATGCGTGTAGGTGTTCTGGAGTTTTATACCAAAATAGTAGAATTTTATACGCGGATTCTTTGTGTGCGACACAGCGGGAAATTTTGGAGGTGGATTCCCAGATATTCTCCCAATCTAACAGAGAAATGTCATGCTGGAGTACTTGAGACCATCTCTTCATGTAGTGATGACTATCTACCTCCAAGGGGTTGGCTTTGTGTAGAATTCTATATATGGTGGAGATTAATTGGGGCTCGTAGGGGCCTTTCGCACATAACATTTCTAAGTCTGTTGGCTTGTCTAGGGAAAGAGTGTGGGATTTAGAGGCGAAGAAATGTCTGAATTGTAAGTAGGAATAGAAACATGTTTTAGGAATCTGGGATTGTTTTTGTAGGTCAGCGAAAGGTAGTAGATGTCTCGTAGCTGGATTAACAAGATGCCTCAGCTGAAAGATCCTGGCCCTAGTCCAATGTATCATACGATCATATAAGCTATCAGGAATGTCCCAGTTGAAGAGAAGGTTTAAAAGAGGTGAGCTTGAAGAAGATAATGAATAGCAATCAGAGAATCTTTTCCATATTGCTAAGGTAAATAGCATTGGAGCCAGGCATAGACCTCCCAGCTGGGGCATGTGTTTGTCACTAGACTGCCAGAGCAGATAACATGGGTGGACCGGAGAGGTAATGCTCATTTCGATCTCAGCCCATTTGTTTGGAGCTTTCCTGTTGGTCCAGGAAGTAAGGACTCTTAAGTGTAAGGCGTGATAGTATTTAATAAAATCAGGGGCTCCTAAACCTCCTCTATTTTTACTGCCATGACCACTGATCCTGCCACCCGATGGGATGCGTTATTCCATATAAAACTGAGACTTCTCCTTTGAAGAACTTTCAATTGTGACAAAGGAATTGCCACTGGGAGTGTCTCCAATAGATACAACAGTTTAGGAATGTTTACACGTCCCAAAAGGGACAGGGGAAGAGCGGTCCATTGTGTCAAAAGGCGATTGATCTCTTTGAATAGTGGGGGGAAATTAGCTTGGTATAACGTAGAATATGATGCTGTAAGCTGTACTCCTAAATATTTCAGCGAGGAAGCACACCAGTGGTAATTATAATTTTGTTGTAGTATATTTAATTGAGGAGGGGTGATATTAATGGGAAGGGCCTCCGTCTTGGTAGCATTAATTTTATAACCTGAGATAGCGCTAAAAGCTGTTAAAATATTGTGGAGTGATGGTAGGGACGAGTGTGGATGTGTGAGCGTCAGGAGGACATCATCTGCGAAAAGTGATATTTCGTATTCTCTGTGTCGTAAGAATACTCCAGTAACGTTGGGGCTATCGCGTATGGCAGCAGCCAGGGGTTCTAAGCTGAGGACAAACAATAAGGGTGACAGGGGACACCCCTGCCTGGTACCATTACTGAGGGAGAATGTAGGGGATATGTGAGATGATAGTTGAACCTGGGAGGTGGGACGGGAATATAGGGATCGGAGGGCGTGTATAAAGGGTCCAGAGAATCCGTATTTTGCCAAAATTGCGAACATAAAGGGCCAACTGAGTCGATCAAATGCTTTTTGGGCATCTAGGCTCAGAATCAAAGCAGGAGTTTTTGTTCTGGTTAATAGATCGATAAGGTCTATTGTGCGTCTAGTGTTGTCCCCTGCATGTCTTGTGGGAACAAAACCGACCTGGTCTCTATGCATTAGTGATGGTAATATTTTCAAGAGTCTGTTGGCCAATATTTTTGTGAAGATTTTATAATCTGAATTTAACAGGGCAATAGGGCGATAATTATCAGGGGTAGATGGATCTTTGCCTGGTTTGGGTGTTACTGTAATATGTGCATGCAAAAACTGAGAGTGAGGCAGATTACCTTTGAGTAAGGAGGAAAATAAATTCAACATGTGTGGTGCTAATATTGGGAGGAAGGTTTTGTAATATGAATAGGGGAGTCCATCAGGGCTTGGAAGTTTGTGCGAGGGGAGCAATCTAATCACGTCCGCCAATTCCTCAGCGGTAATTGGTGTATTAAGTGAGGATAGCTGCTCTGGAGAGATTAGCGGAAGTTGTAAGGAAGATATAAAGGCGTCAAACTTCTCTTGTGTAAACTGGGTCAAGGGGTCTGAGCATAGGTGATTGTAAAGTTTGTTATAGAAGTCTCCAAAGACCTTTGACATGTCCTGGGGGAGTAAGTAGGCATACCATCAGGTTGTATTATATGGACAGGGATAGATAGGGATGGGCGTGGTTTTAATTTATGAACTAGCATCCTATGTGACTTATCTGCAAACTCATAAAACCTCTGTCTTGACCACAACATGGCTCTAGAGACTCTACCCATATCGAGAGCCTTAATTTGGTTTCGGATGGATACCACTGTACGTAGGCGGGCTATTGTTGGAGATCGAAGCAAATGCATTTCCGCTGAGCGTAGTCGGGTTAGACTACTCTTGTTGAGTAGATTCCCATTTATTGCGCGAACCAGCAGAAATGCATTCGCATCTAAAGAAGGCCTTGTGGGCCTCCTATAGGGTAGATACACTTGAGACCGAGCCCTCATTTAGCTGAAAATATTCTGTGAGTTTCGATTGGAGTAGGTTATTAGTATCAGTATACCACAAAAGGGACTCATTCAGTCTCCAGTGGCATGTTTTAGGCAGTGCAGAGTGTATGGCTAGATCTAGTGTAATAGGGGCATGATCGGACCAAGTAATGAGGCCTATTTCGGAGGCAACCAGGTAAGGTAATAGGGGTGCAGTAATCAGAAAATGATCTAAGCGGGAGTACATTTTGTGTGGAGGGGAGTAGAAGGTATATTGCCTATGTGTTGGATGTTTTACTCTCCATGCATCAAATAAGTTGTATGAGCGCATTAATTTCTGAAATGAAGTGGACAGTTTGTAAGCTTGGAGCGGTGGGGTATTTTGGAAAAGTGTGTGTCTGTCCTTGCTGGGAGACATGCATAAATTGAAATCACCTCCAACTATTGTAAAAGGTTGTGGGGAGGTGTGTAACCTCTCGAGGATCTTTGTGAGGAATCCGATCTGCCCTGAATTAGGGGTGTAGACATTGACTAGTGTGAGGGGTGTTTTGTGATGGACACAGTTCAGGAGAACATACCTACCGTGGGGATCCAATGATGAGGTAGTGATTTTTAATGGACAGGAGCGTTTGATCAAAATGGCTACACCCGCCCTTCCCGAGGGGTCGGAGGCCATATAAGTAGTAGGAAACATTTTGGAGGCAAATTTGAAGGAACCCCCCGGACGGAAATGCGTCTCCTGAACCATGACCACATCAGCCCCCGAGGCCTTGAATTCCTTCAGAGCCAACCAGCGCTTGTGAATGGAATTCAAGCCCTTTACATTACATGAGAAGATTTTCAAGGCCATATGGCAGTTTTAAATTGAATAGCAAGCATTCTCTCAACCTGGCATAAGAGTATAACCAACCTAATTATAAATGATCTGCAAGGAAACATATGTGAGCATTTCTCATACAGTAAAAAGACAGTGACTGAATTTTTGTTAACAAGGTAATAGAACCATAGCAATCTTAGACATAAGGGCAGGTCAAAAAGAGACCTGATAAAAGAAGAAAAAAAATTAGAGAAAAAATAAAAAAAACATAAAAAATTGAAACAAGTGTTTTGAAAGCCTGAAGGAGGAAAGTCCTTCAGGGGACCAAGGTGGAACACCTTGGCCATGTAGAGAAGCGTGACGGTCAGCTAGAACGGCAGGCTGTGGCCCGCTCCTTTAAAAGATGACTGGTTTTGGACATTTGACAAGAGGTAACGTTAAAAACAGAGTACCACTTACTGGCACCACATTGAGGGCCAAAAGGAGAACAGAAGTCTTCCAAAATGAAAAAAAACAGATATGTGAAAAAATAGACAAAAAAATTAGAAACTGGGTTTACTGATCTTTTCAGAAGAGAAAGGGAGTAAAGGGGAGAGCTCTCCCCGCATATACCTGAGGAAATCAGCCGAGATCCTGGGCACCTGGAGACCAAAGACAAAGAGGTGCAAAACAGGAAACCTTGGGGGCCTCAGGTGGGGGGTCTAGGTGGATTGGAGCATTGCAGTGTAGAGATGCCTTCTGTTGTCATCGACGTACTGGGGTCCAAATTGCTGCTGGGGCCTGGAGTGGCTTGGAGGTCAGTGGAGGTGGGGGAAGCTGGAGCTCTTCTTCTGGAACTGGTGACAGTCCCAAGTTTCGAATGAAGGCCTCGCATTCATGGAGATCTCTGATGGAGTATTGTGTGCCATTTTTGGATGCTGAGAGCCGGAATGGGAATCCCCATCTGTAGGGGATTTGATGCAGTTGAAGGTGGGCCTTGATTGCGTCTTTTCGCCAGGGTGATGGGGGAGAGGTCGCTGAAAATTTGGAGTTTGGATCCCTTGAAGTCGATGCGGTTTTTGTTGCGTATGGCTGCTGTTAAAGCTTCCTTACTTTCATAGTAGTGAAAACTAACTATTATGTCTCTCGGATTTGATCCAGGAGGAGGTTTGGGTGCCAAGGATCTGTTGGCCCTATCTAGGCGCCAGTCAATATCGGGTATATGTGGGGCTAGCGTGACAAAATGGTTGAGTAGATATGTCCGCAGCTCTTTATCATTGACTGTTTCCGGGACTGCACGGATCCGCACATTGGAACGACTTCTCTATTCTCCAAATCTTCTTGTTGGAGTTGTATTTAGGAAACAGTGTGTTTAAGAAATGCATTTTTTTCCTCAAGTGCATGCATATATTGTACAGTCTCATCAAATTTAGTTTCCGGAGTGGCCGTATGCTCTCCAAGCTGATCTATCTCCCCTCTGAGCTCTTGAGCGATCTTCCTAACCTCTTTAGCTATATTGCATGTCAAATCTTGTAGAAGTGTCTGCAGTTTCAGTTCTAAAACTGCTACCATGACTGCTTCGGTGGAATTCGCCTGTTGGTTAGTATTTCCTGTGTGAAATATACCCGGTGCGGAGGCTAATAGGTCTGCAGCATCAGTCGATTCTGTGGGCGTATTTGAGGCCGGGGATTGCGATCTATATAGGAATTGCTCCATGTTTTGTGCTGACTTTGATGGTAGTATAAAACCTTGATATGTGTACTTCTGAAATCCTATTTTGCCCATGTAGTGCCCGGAGGTGTCCGGGGGAAGTCGGATATGATCCTGTGATTGTGAAAGCTTTGGTAGCAGTGGAGGATCCCTTAGTAAAGTATCGGGGACCTGAGAGAATCTACAGCATGTCCACCATTGGTGTTAATTGCCCCTGCGTCCCCCTATTGTACGCCTCAGGGGTGTAGTTGCGTTATCTGGAATCTTGGGGGGGGCCTCTGTGAGACTCTTCTGAAGTTACATTAGAGGGTATGCTGCATACATGGTAGGAAATTAGAGATGACAGGGAAGTGAATGCCTCTGGTGTGTTGATGGACTTCTCCTTTCTTGGGGCTAGATATGACCAC
Organism: Aquarana catesbeiana; assembly: GCF_042186555.1. Classification (NCBI taxonomy): domain Eukaryota; kingdom Metazoa; phylum Chordata; class Amphibia; order Anura; family Ranidae; genus Aquarana; species Aquarana catesbeiana. The sequence continues at coordinate 678,944 of NW_027362651.1, read as the reverse complement.
TCAAACTGTGGGGATGGTTGCTATAGAGTTCTGTACCTGAGTGAGGAGGGGGAGTCTGATTGCACAGGCCTCATAATGGCTGTGGATCACTGATGTAGGATGCTGGCTGTCAGGGGATCCCAGGCAGACCTCCGTTTGTATCTTGTACCTTTGTCCCCTTCAGGGAATGCTGCCACTACCAGAGAAGGGCGGGCGGGTATACGATCCGCGGGCTGCTGCACTCCAGGCCGGGGGATGCTGGAGGATCCACCAGCCTACAGGCCGCAAGACGGTGGTGGGCCGCAGGTCTGTATAGGCGGCCAATAGAGATGTAGCGGTGGGTCCCCGCGGATGTACTAATCGGTGAATACCTCCGTGGGCATAGGCCTAGGAACGTCTGGATGTTCTGCCTGTAATCCCGTGGTCCGCGTCACTTCAGCCCGGTGATGATGTAAGCCTCGCGGGTCTTACGGTGGCAGTGACTCTTTGTATTGTTGATCCGGCCGCGGGTCGAATGGGAGGACGGACACCCGGCCGGGCACCCCACCTCAGGCTGTGGTCTGAGTAAGTAGCGTCCGTCAATCGGTCGGTCAGCGGGGGAGGCTTTGTAGGCCTCTGTAGGCCTCAAGATGGCGGCCAACCCAGGCCGTGTGGAGCGGGCTGGGAGAAGCCGCTATGAGCCGGCCGAGCCTCTCAATACTGGCTGGGATGAGGGCAGGAACTGTCCGGGGGCCACTAGGGAAAAGTTGGTGGCTTACCCGGGATGTTTACAGCCAGGATGTCGATGGATTGAAGTTGGAACTGTGGAGCTCTATGTCCACACATCCTTCTCCGTGCGCTGCCGGACACGCCCCTAATAAACCATTTTTAATAAATATTGCAACCCCTCGGGATCTGGATTCAAATGTCGTATAGTACCCTTGCCCAAATGATCTATCAAAATATGTGGGGTGATTGTTTTCAGAGAAGTAAGTCTCCTGTAGGAGAACAATATCAGCATGAAGGCGTTTATATGCACTAAATGCCTTCTTCCGCTTTTGTGGGGAGTTGAAACCCCTAATGTTATGGAATATTAATCTAAGACCCATGGTAAGTGTAGGAAGGCAGGAGGGCACGTATCAGCGTGAAGCGATCCCGAGGAGTTGATAGCCATCGTCCACCACCTTGGGAGGGTGGGGATGTCCGGCCAAATGACTAGGGGTACAGCTTTCTGGTGATTGCAGTAACCAAGGCATACAGTTAGGACTATAATACATGAAAGGACATATTTTGTGACATCAAAAGGTAAGGTCCCGTAACCCAAAAACAATAAACCAGAAAAATGAAAATATAAAGCATTATAGTTGGGAGGGGAAAGACCATCCCAACCAAAGGATACTATAGTTATCTGTTAAAGGAAAAACCTCTTGAACAGTAGGACAATACTGTCCAACACTCTTGGTTGCCTGTATAGGGGAATATAATAAATAAATAAATAAATAAATAAATAAAAGGTTGGAGTACACAGGCCAGCAAAAAAAAGGGGGCGCTAATAAGCTAACCCAGGAAAAAATAGTTCCAGGAGAGGGGGTCCAAATGTTCCACCCCCCCTTTTTTCTTTTTTTTCCAAATCCCTCAGCTTGTGGAGTTCAGCAAGAGTGTGGGAACAACCAAGCGGGTGCCATTGTACGTCAGCACAGCGGGGAACAGTCTGGGATATATTTGGTGCATACAGATGCATACATACCATGGAAGGGTGAGGGGCTCCAGTAATGAAAATGGGGCCAGTACTTTCTCACCATTCCTGAGGCAGTTCATGTTGCATCTCAGCTGTTCTGGAAAAGTCCCAAGTTATATGAGAAGAGAAAGGAAAACAACATAAAAAAATAAGGAAACACAGGGTAAAAGAGCCAGTAAGGGAGGCTGGTGTTGAGTTACTAAAACCTGCGGCCTCTGAGTTCCTCCCTTTGTCATCTGCGATCCCTCTGTAGTGACAGGGTTGCCCAGATGGCAGAAGGGCGCGGGGTGGACAGCATCTTAGGGAGATCTTCTTTGGCCAAGAGACCTAGTTTAACTAGGAGTTCCTTTCCTTCTTGGATAGTGATTACAGTGTATGTGGAGCCGTTGTGGATGACTTGGAGTTTAAAGGGAAACCCCCATCTGTATCTAATTCTTGCTTCTTGGAGAGGAGTGGTGATCCCCTTAAGTTTTCGGCATTTGTCTAAGGTGGCCAGAGATATATCTGGGTATATTTGAATTTTAGTACCTTCCAGCAAGATGTTAGGGGTGTTGCGGGAGGCCCTGAGAATCTCCTCTTTCACCAGATAATCTTTGAGGCATAGAATTGTGTCCCTAGGAGGCTTATGTTCAGGGGGTTTGGGACGGAGAGCCCTGTGCAGCCTGTCACAAGCAAATGTGGGGAATCAGGCAGCAAGGACTGGAACAACTTGTGGATGGCTGGGGTTAACTCAGTAACCTCCTCAAGAACCCTTCTAATTCTCAAGTTGTTTCTCCTATTTCTGTTTTTCAGGTCTTCCAAATGGGCCTGGAGCTGGGATACAGAATCTGTGAGGGCCTCATGATCTCTCCGAACATCTGTGTATGCGAGCTGCAGCTCATCATGCTTAGTCTCTAAGCGATCGGTTCTCCCTCCAAGGACAGCTATCTCTTGCTGTAAAGTGTTAGTGGATTTATGGATTTCCATCTGGAATTTCTCTGCAATTTTGTTATACATAGTTGTAAGGCTGTCATCCAGGTCTGCTTTGGTGAGTTGCAGTGTGTACTCACTGTCCCCAAACGAATGTGCAGGAGAGGCCGCCAAACTGTGTGCAGAGGCTGAAGCACGCTGTGAAGCCATCTTGGGAGTCCTCAGCCATCTCCCGGACCATGAGGAGGGACCTGTGTGCCGGTTTCCCATGACGGGACTTGTAGGACGGCATCTACTGCTCGTTCCCCCGGGGGTGCAGATGGTTTTGGGATCGATTAGATTTTTTTTTTCGGCCCCGGGGAATGTGCTGTAGTGCCTGCTGTGATGGAGCTCTGCTCGGAAGCGATCTTCCAGTTCCGCGCCGCGCATGTGCCCCCCAGTCTCAGGTCTCTTAAGAACATGCGCAGCCACTCGAAGAAGTTGGATGAGAAGTGGTTTAACCTTCAACTCCATAAGGGGTTCTTTACTGTTGGATTGTTAAGGATGTAGAACTCCCTTCCACAGTTGGTGGTGTCAGAGAGTGTTGATAAAAGTTTGAGGTGGACATTCTAGTGAATACAATATATAGGGATATGCTAGTGACATAAACACACACACACAAGATGGACTAGTGTCTTCATTCAATCTTATCAACTATGTAACTATGTGCTTAGGTTTATGTGTCTGTATAAGACTGGTTTGTGGAAAAAAATAATTAAAACAAATTTTTGGGGTACAAAGTACAGCAAGTAGGCTCAGATCCTGTTTAACAATGTCTCTTTAGAACACAGTTGGCAGTGGAAAGTTATGTGTATTGAATCATTGTGTCCCTCTGGGTGCTCCAGGTCCTTCACAATACCAGCAATCACCTGGCTTTCTAGAACAGAATGTGGATCTCCTGCTCTTCATTTAACATTTTTGGGTGCCAAACTATTAACTTAACTTTTCCTGCCAGCCCACTGCATATATACATCCTGGTGAGACAAATGTGGTTCTGGGAGGATGTACCCATATGGCCTCCCAGTTTGGGTGTTCCTAGCAATCACAGTCAGCAGTATTAAACAATGTCTGTCTCAGATCGCTGACCTAGGCAATTCCACTGAAAGTTCTTTCTCCCGTCACAGGTCACAAGAGGGTGCAGGACCATTCACAAAGTGGAGTGTGGCTCGCACATGCGCAGTGGGAAGCTGCAAGGAGTTACAGCTGGCTTCCCACACATGCCGACGTCGGGGACCTGAAGACTGGTAAAGAACTGGCCTGGGTGAGGACAGCGCTGGATCCTTGCACAGGGTCTAAAAAGGATCACTCCCGTTCTACCTGGAGACAGAGGAATGCTTTGGGAAATAGTCACAGCAGACACCGTGGTGAACTGATCGTACTGGCTATATTTACATATGTGTTGCTCCTGTTGGGGTGATTGGATCCGGTGAGTGGGGACCCTGGAGGGGGAGCACAAAAGTCACCTGAAGACATTGCGAGCACTCAAGTCACCTTTAGGTTTTCTGCCATATACCTGAGCATTACCAGATCTGCACCTTATACGAACTGTGTTTTTCTATTAATATGAGGACTGATTCCCTATCATGTATACGGGCGTGTACACGTCTCTGTAGTGTGGTTTAACCATTTTTTGGACTGTGCTACATGTTTTAATGTGTTAAACACACTTATGAATATTTGACCCATTTTTTTCTGTGGATGTGTTTTTCACTTGTGTACATTTAATTGCTTATTATTTTTTTCTTTCACTATTGCAAGCTGGATGCAATATCACTCAGACTCAAAGCTTATATTTGTTTACTGTATGTATCACCTATCATGCACATGTGGTATGTAACTGCTAGGATGTACATGACACTCTTTTGGTTTTCAGTTCTGCACACACACAGTTACTAGGTAATTTGGGATTGTGTTTTTTTACTCTTCCATGCAGCTCACCTACACGTCTGACAGTCCTTATGCCCTTTATTTTTACACTTACATACACCTCACAGGGATACCTATATATGAGGTATTGATTATTGATCCTAGTTTGGGGCTTCAGGAGTAATACGCCGGTGAGGCTTTTACACATATGGTGCAGTCCTTTCACTCTCCCCATACACACCTGTGGACCCTTGGCTATCAGGTAGCTCCACACACCCCCTTTTTATTTGTTTGTTTTTTATTAATGTCTGTCTCATGATTGGTCACAACAAATACATGGTTCAAGGCAAATTACAGCAATAATGTACTATGCGATAGCTGCAGCCAATCACAGCTATCACCGTAGTAAATGATGGCATTGTGAATGATGCCAAACACAGTTAGAAATGATTGCTTATACAGTGATCATGATTGTATAAGCAATCATAATGTTAAAAAAGTCCTTATCATCCCCCCCCTCCAGCAGTACAACATCACTATGGTGACACTGCACTGCTCTGGTGACATGTTAAAAAAATGAATATTTTTTTTTACACAGTGTCACCATAGTAAGTGCAGTGTCATTATGGAAAAAAAAATTACAAGAACTATGCCCCTTAAGAAAAAAACCTTGTAGTGTTATATAAACAAAACGTGGTGATTTTGTTGGTGATTCTCTTGTCCTGGCACTTCAGGAATTCAAGAAATGTGATAGGTAGTCAGGAAATTAGATGTGTAATTTATGTCCCCTGAAAGCCCCATGGTGCTCCTTGGATTTTGTGCCCCTCTATACATCTAGGCTGTGAAAATTGTATCACAGATGTGGTATCCCCATACTCAGGAGTAGGGATGAGCTTCGAGTTCGAGTCAAACTCATGTTCGACTTGAACATCGGCTGTTCGCCAGTTCGTCGAACAGCGAACAATTTGGGGTGTTCACGGCAAATTCGAAAGCCGCTGAACACCCTTTAAAAAGCTATGGGAGAAATCAAAATTTTAAAGGCTTATATGCAAGGTATTGTCATAAAAAGTGTTTGGGGACCAGGGTCCTGCCCCCAGGGGACATGTATCAATGCAAAAAAAAGTTTTAAAAACGGCCGTAATGCTTAAAGTGAAACAATAAAAGTGTAATATTCCTTTAAATTTCGTTCCTGGGGGGTGTCTATACTATGCCTGTAAAGGGGCGCATGTTTCCCGTGTTTAGAACAGTCTGACAGCAAAAGGACATTTCAAAGGAAAAAAGTAATTTAAAACTACTCGCCGCTATATGAATTGTCGTCCGACAATACACATAAAAGTTCATTGATAAAAACTGCATGGGATTTCCCCACAGGGGAACCCCGAATCAATATTTAAGAAAAAACTGGCGTGGGGATCCCCCTAAATTCCATACCAGGTCATTCAGGTCTGGTATGGATATTAAGGGGAACCCCGCGCCAACATTTTTTTTAAAAATTACATAGGGGTCTCCCTCAAAATTATTTTAAGGGGAACCCCGCACCAAAATAAAAAAAAACATTGGCGTGGGGTCCCATCATAAAATTCCATACCAGACCCTTATCCGAGCACGCAACCTGGCAGGCCACAGAAAAAGAGGGGGGACGAGAGACCGCCCCCCCTCCTGGCCACATGCCCTCAACATTGGGAGGGTGCTTTGGGGTAGCCCTCCAAAGCACCTTGTCCCCATGTTGATGAGGACAAGGGCCTCATCCCCACAACCCTTGCCTGTTGGTTGTGGGGGTCTGCGAGCGGGGGGACTTATCGGAATCTGGAAGCCCCCTTTAACAAGGGGATCCCCAGATCCCACCCCCCGTGTGAAATGGTAATGGGGTACAAAAGTACCCCTACCATTTCACAAAAAAACTGTCAAAAATGTTAAAAATGACAAGAGACAGTTCTTGACAATTCCTTTATTTAAAGTCTTCTTTTTTCCATCTTCTTTCTTCTATCTTCTTTCTTCCTTCGGTTTCTTCCTCCATCTTCTTCTTCCTCCGATCATCTGCTTCTTGCTCCGGTGTTCTCGTCCGGCATCTTCCTCCACGGCGTCTTCTTCCCTTCTTCTGTGTGACGCTTCTCATCTTCTGACGGTTCTTAAATAATGGAGGGTGGGGCCACCTAGTGACCCTGCCCCCCTCTGATGCACAGAGACTTGGCGGGGACGTCCCTGTGGCATTCCCCCTGACGTCAGAGGGGGGCGGGGTCACCTGTTATATAACGGGTGACCCCCTCTGACGTCACAGGGAATGCCACAGGGAAGTCTCTGTCAAGTCCCCCTGCATCAGAGGGGGGCAGGGTCACCAGGTGGCCCCACCCCCCATTATTTAAGAACCGTCAGAAGACGAGAAGCGTCACACAGCAGGAGCCTCCCATCATGGATGCGGAGCAGCCCGAGAAGAAGAAGAAGGGAAGAAGATGCCATGGAGGGAGATGCCGGACGAGCAGGGCCACTATCAGGGGCGTACAGCCCATACACCTGTAAGGGGCCTCGGCGTCCCTAGGGGCCCGGGCAGGGACTGCTTCTTTGGGTACTTTCCCTGTATATCCTGAGGACAGACGCCACAATGAAGCTCTCTGTGACAGACGTCGGCTGCTTATCACAGCAGCACACCTAGCCAATGGAGCGGGGCTTCTCCATTCTGACCAGGGGCGGACTGAGGGCCGTGGGTGGTGGGGTACACTTGCCACTGTGGGAACAGCAGCTTCTAAATACATACACTGTGCCGGGGTTCTGTCAATAGAACACCGGCGGTGTATGTATTTTAGAATCTCCAAAGCTCCTCCTGTCCCTGTGATGAAATCTCTGACTCCCTACCCCTCCTCCACTCACCAGTGCGGTGTGCTGAGGGGGGCGGAGCTCACTGTAGCTACTGCTGGTCGGGATGTCTGCTCACACTACAGGGAGGAGATGAGAGGAGTTTTTTACTGAGTAAAGTCTCCTTGGAAGAAAAGCTGCCAAAGTTTCTGTAGGATTTGTCCTGTAGTTATTGCATCGATAAGGAGACACAGAGGATGAAGAGACAGTGAGTGTGACAGATATCTCCCAAGCTAGCAAACAGCCCTATCTATATAACATCCCCCAATCTCTATGTCCACATAATGTGAATGTCATTTTTGACCATTCATGTAACTCTGTGTTTATGTGGTGAGTTTACACCTCTGATTGTACAGACTCAGAGCTTGGATAACACAGGAATTGTCATAAATTCATTTTACATTATCCGCACATACAGAGTGCTAGGTGCTGGATTATATAAATATATATATTTACATCTTATAACAGGACAATGTTTTCTTTAAGTACCAATTTTGTATTATATAACTTGTATATACTAGTAGATGAGCACAATATATATATTTTTTTTTATTATTATAAACACCCCTATCTGACCACATCTCAGCCCCCTTCTTCCCCTAGCTTGCATTACCCCGAGACCACTTCATCTATCCAGCTGTAGGACATCACTCAGACCCTTATCTACCCAACATCACTCCCTGGTCACCCCGCAGACTGCCATTAAAAGAAATCCTTCCCCATTCTGCCACTGTCATACCCTCCACACTCCTCTCCTCTACATACCAGAGGGATTACAATGGACTGTATCTGAGCTGTACTGGCGGCACAGAAGGGATAAAAGGACTACAGAGGGAGGACACTGTGAAAGAGGACCGACATAGAGGTCACATGAGACTGGAGAAGGATGACATGGGATGGAGGAGGAGGACCTAGAATGGAGGCAGAAGAGGACATGGGATGGCGAAGATGGGACCGCAAATGGAGGACATAGGATGGGGGACAAGGGACTGGAAAAGGAGCACATGGGATGGAGGAGGAGAACATGGGATGGAGGAGATGATACTGGAAAAGGAAGAGGACATGGGATGGAGGAGATGGGACTGAAGAAGGAAGAGGACATGGGATGGAGGAGATGGGACTGGAGAAGGAAGAGGACATGGGATGGGGGACAAGAGACTGGAAGAGGAGCACATGGGATGGAGAAGCAGGCGGACATGGGATGGAGGAGATGGGACTGGAGAAGGGAGAGGACATGGGATGGGGGACAAGGGACTGGAAGAGGAGCACATGGGATTGAGAAGCAGGAGGACATGGGATGGAGGAGATGGGACTGGAGAAGGGAGAGGACATGGGATGGAGGAGATGGGACAGGAGAAGGAAGAGGACATGGGATGGGGGACAAGGCACAGGAAGAGGGACACATGGGATAGAGAAGGAGGAGGACATGGGATGGAGGAGTTGGCACTGGAGAAGGCAGAGGACATGGGATGGGGGATAAGGGACTGGAAGAGGAGCACATGGGATGGAGGAGGACACGGGACTGGAGAAGGAAGAGGACATGGGATGAAGGAGATGAGACTGGAGAAGGAAGAGGACATGGGATGAAGGAGATGGGACTGGAGAAGGGAGAGGACATGGGATGGGGGACAAGGGACTGGAAGAGGAGCACATGGGATGGAGAAGCAGGAGGACATGGGATGGATGAGATGGGACTGGAGAAGGGAGAGGACATGGGATGGAGGAGATGTGACTGGAGAAGGAAGAGGACATGGGATGGGGGACAAGGGACTGGAAGAGGAGCACATGGGATGGAGGAGGACACAGGACTGGAGAAGGAAGAGGACATGGGATGAAGGAGATGGGACTGGAGAAGGAAGAGGACATGGGATGAAGGAGATGGGACTGGAGAAGGAAGAGGACATGGGATGGAGGAGGAGGACATGGGATGGGGGAGAAGGGACTGGAAGGGGAAGAGGAGCACATGGGATGGAGGAGGACATGGGAGTGGAGGAGGAAGAGGACATGGGATGGAGGTTATATTGGGTTGTAAGAGTATTAAAATAAAAGTGGGTTCACTGAAGGACTTTGTGGGATGGCCAGTGGGTGGATTCGGTGGGACAGCCAGTGGGCAGGCCTTGATTAATGTTTGTGGTTGGGCCCAGGGGGGCCCAGACCTAAAGCTGCGTAAGGGGCCCCAAAATTTCTGATGGCTGCCCTGTGGACAAGAACATCGGAGCAAGAAGCAGAGGATCGGAGGAAGAAGAAGATGGAGGAAGAAATGAAGATAGAAGAAAGAAGATAGAAGAAAGAAGATGGAAAAAAGAAGACTTTAAATAAAGGAATTGTCAAAAACTGTCTCTTGTCATTTTTGACCCCCCACAACCACCGGCCAAGGGTTGTGGGGATGAGGCCCTTGTCCTCATCAACATGGGGACAAGGTGCTTTGAGGGGCTACCCCAAAGCACCCTCCCAATGTTGAGGGCATGTGGCCTGGTACAGTTCAGGAGGGGGAGCGCTTTCTGGTCCCCCCTCTTTTCCTGTGGCCTGCCAGGTTGCGTGCTCAGATAAGGGTCTGGTATGGATTTTTGGGGGGACCCCACGCCAATTTTTTTTTTAATTTTGGCACAGGGTTCCCCTTAAAATCCATACCAGACCTGAAGGGTCTGGTATGAATTTTGAGGGGGACCCCTACATCATTTTTTTTTAATTTTGGCGCGGGGTTCCCCTTAATATTCATACCAGACCTGAAGGACCTGGTATGGAATTTAGGGGGACCCCCCACTCCAATTTTTTTTAAAATTTTGCTTCAGGGTTCCCCTGTGGGGAAATCCCATGCAGTTTTTAGTTTTTATCAATGAACTTTTATGTGTATTGTCGGACCGGGTAGTTTTAAATGACTTTTTTTCCTTTGAAATGTCACTTTGCTGTCAGACTGTTCTAAACACGGGAAACATGCACCCCTTTACAGGCATACTATAGACACCCCCCAGGTACAAAATTTAAAGGAATATTACACTTTTATTGTTTGACTTTAAGCATTATTAAAATCACTGCTCCTGAAAAAAACGGCCATTTTTAAAACTTTTTTTTTGCATTGATACATGTCCTCTGGGGCAGGACCCGGGTCCCCAAATCCTTTTTAGGACAATACCATGCAAATTAGCCTTTAAAATTAACACTTTTGATTTTGAACGTTCGAGTCCCATAGACTTCAATGAGGTTCTAACGTTCGTGCAAAGTTTTGGTCTGTTTGCAAGTTCTGGTGCGAACCGAAGCGGGGGGGGTGTTTGGCTCATTTCTACTCAGGAGGTTATAGCAGAATGTGTTTTGGGGTGTAAGTAAGTAAGTATAAGTATATAAGTATACCTATGTCGTGTGTGAGAAATAACTTAATAATACCTTTATTATTTTTACCCAATAAATGTAGCAGAATATATGTTGGTCTAAATTTATAAACGCATGTTATTTATTCGCAAAATTTTATAACCAACATTTTTAACCAGAATAGATTTTTCTCATTTATATTGCAAAACATAAAAACTCGGTGGTGATTAAATCCTACCAAAATAAATCTCTATCTGTTTAAAAAAAAAAGATGAAATTAAATTTGGGTAAAGTGTTGCATGACTGAGTAATTGTCATTTAAAGTGTTACAGTGCTGAAAACTGAACATGGCCTGGGCAGGAAGGGGGAGGGGGGACAGCCCGTTCTTGAGGTGGTTAAGATGGAATAACTAATGGGAAAGAAAAAAGAAAACCAAAACAGAGCACCACTGCTGGTCAGATCCCTCAAGATGACTTCAAATCTCCCCAATGTGCTCAGAATTAATATATCATCTTGACTTTTTAAAATAATAATCCAGCTTGCTGGTTAAGCACTTTTTAAAGTGAAGAATGCATGACTGCTATTACACATTTACCCCAAAAACGTATAGATACCTTGCTGTGTGTGACTTCAGGAAATCAGTGCCAGACATTTATTGTATAACTAGAGTCAGACAACTCTGATATGAAAGCATCTGAACAGCCAAATAACTAGCATTCTCCAAGGAGAGTTCAGCAATGGCAGCCTCCATTAGGGAGACCAGTGAATGTCTGTTTGTTGATCTCCCCTATCTATTAAGAACCCAGAAGTGATCAGTAAAATGAGACTTCGGGGTCCTGCTGCCACTGGGAAGAAGCTAATGGAGTGTTGTAATAGACCTCTGTCCTCAACAGGAGTATGTCCGACGTAAATGCTTTCTCTGTCAGGTACCACACGATCCAAGACCCTTTAGCCCACCCAGTCACTAACTGTAACACAGTGTAGGGTGAAAAACCTCAGACTCTTCATTAAAATACAGGTACAAAAAGATATACAGTACAACTCAGGGGTCAATCGCCTCTCTCTTTGGAATTCAGGGTGGCGTAAACTGTCCAATCAGCAAGGAGAGCTGTTGGAGGAATCCCCCTTCCACAGAGATATACATCCCATAATATATTTTTCTTCCAAGGCAAACAGACACAATAAAACAATGGAATACAACCACACCCAAACAATCAGAGCAACGTCCAAAAGCATGAGACAATACGCAATATATACATATATAGAATCTTCCAGTGTAGCTGTACAGCGAGTCTGATTAGCACAGGTCAGACTGGAGTTCTCTGGCACCCTACCCAAAGTGACTTCCGTCACAAGCGGGATCTGCACTCCATTAGTTTAATGGAGGGCAGGGGAGGCATCAGTGGTCTCATTAAAGGGAACCTGTCTCAAAAAAAATCACATAGGGGACTTGTGTCCTCATGTGATAAAAAAATAAAGTGTAAGAAAATAAAGTTAAATCCAAGCACTTTAACCTCTCAAAATACATAAATATGAACCTCCCCCACCCCCACATACACACATATACAAAACTAAACACAGATGGGAGGGGCGCCTGCGCACTAAAGCTTCAATTTTTCTGCACATGTTATCAACACGCATGCTGGAGTGAGAACAATAATTGTAGACCTGTTATCAGTTATCTGGTATGAGTGGATCATGGGTGCAATGTCAGGCTCCTGCAGACAAGTCCTTCAGATTTCTACCCATACATCTGTACAGGATTTTTGTTAGAAAGCTGGAGGACTTGTGAATGGATAATGGGTGCACTGATCAGCACAATCACAGTCCATTGATACTACAATTATGTCTGCCACGATGGAAGTCAGAACTTGTGGTTTATTCATTCACAGATTCATATGAATGAATAACATGGCAGTGTGGGTGGGGCTGATTTTAAAGTGGGTGTGGTTTTGGGGGAGAGGAACCCCCTACCCACTGGCATGGGAGGTTTGGGGGGTGAGGGAACATGTGCTGGAAGACCCTAAATACTGATTTGCCATGTAACATGTTCCAAAAGGTGAACTTAGCCTTAAAAACATTACCTATGGAAAAGTGAAGGTACTAAAGTTTGTCACCATTTCAGAGGTGCCGGTCATTTTAAGACTTGACATACTGACTATCTATTTATTCAGTGCAACCTCATCTTTTATGTTTTACCAAATAATTGGGTAATATATTACATTTGTATGCCCTAAAATGAACTTTGTGTATCTTTTACTGAAAACAAAAGATTACATTTGGTAAACCATTGCACTAATATCATGTGACAGAAAAAGCTGATACAGCAAGCATTGTTTCTCCAGGGTCTCTGCTTTCAGAAAATATACTGTATACTGTTTAGGGGTTTTATACCATCTTCAGGCCTAAAATTATTTTTTTAACATGGGTGCAAAAATAAAAAAACAGCTCCAGAAGTGAAAGGGTTAAACACCTCTAAACTAAACATGAACCTAAACTGGGTGTAATTTTTGTCTGGGCACATTGTGTTCCAGTACTGAACTGACCGAGTATAAAAAGATACGAGGAAACTTTCATTGGACGCTCTCACCTTATACTTTAGTGTGTGTGGATTTATTTCAGATTTTTTGTTATTTATTTTAAAAGAGAAATCCATGTCATGTAATGCTTGAGCCAAAATGTAGACTGCAATATACACTCTATAGGATGTATTCTCATCAGGAAAATATAAATCAAGTGGCCGTGTCCCCAAACTGCAGTTCCTAAGAGGATTTCCAGTTGTGAATGGAATAAGGAAGTTTTTCATTTGGTTTTCTGAAAAGCATTGATAATCAGATATGAGAATATCCTCCATCAGTGGGTCATTTGGGCGGCTGGATGGCTGAATAGTATAAAAATATTCCAGCAATTCCTTTGTGAAGAGATAGGGGAACGTAAACCCCAAGCTGCAGTTACTGAGAATAACAAACATGTCACTCATTGACCAAGAATCTGGTATAATAAATGTTTTCTCCGTGTGATAAGGGACATTATTATACAAAAACATGTAATAAATCCTACTAACTGAGCCACAAATAATAAGAACTTCCGTAGTTGAGGTCTGCAGCTCTGGAGGAATTTTATCACAATTCTTTATAGACACCAGAATCTTGAATTCAATACAAATTCCATGATTGGATAAATGTTTGCTGAGTTGTAGGATCTCCCTCTCTCCGTATTCATCATCAGATGTAAGGATCCCGACCCAGTTCCACTTCAACCTTTCCAGTAACTTTGCTATGGCCACATATTGCATCTCATCATCCGGAACTGTCCGGAAAAAGTTTGGATACATCTTTCTATCACTCAGTAAAGTATCTCTGGCTCCATAACTAATCTAGAAAGAAAGAAAACAGTCTGTATAATTAATCTGGAACTCCTAATATCCAAATGGACGTAAGAGAACCTTAGAAAATGTTTTACTGTTTTTTGTTTTTTTTTAAGAGCAACAAACATGTCATCTGAGCTGTCTACAAGAGATCTATAAGCAGATTTTAGTGGTGCTTTTATTTCACCGGACCATCAAGATAAAGATGTAAGAGTATAAATGTATTATTTCATAAATGATTACAGCCATCAGTGAAAGCTGATAATATGACATTAATGGGGAATTTATCAAAACAGTATCAGCCAGAATCTGGAGCATCCAATCAGCCTCCTCAGCTTGTTTAGTTAAGCTTTGAAGATGAAATATGGACGCTGATTGGTTGTCATTCACAACTGCCCCAGATTCTGGCTGCTCCAGTTTTGATAAATTCCCCTCTAATGCCCCGTACACACGGTCGGATTTTCCGACGGAAAATGTGTGATAGGACCTTGTTGTCGGAAATTCCGACCGTGTGTAGGCTCCATCACACATTTTCCATCGGATTTTCCGACACACAAAGTTTGAGAGCAGGCTATAAAATTTTCCGACAACAAGATCTGTTGTCGGAAATTCCGATCGTGTGTACACAAATCCGACGCACAAAGTGCCACGCATGCTCAGAATGAATTAAGAGATGAAAGCTATTGACTACTGCCCCGTTTATACTCCCGGCGTACGTGTTTTACGTCACCGCGTTCAGAACGATCAGATTTTCCGATAACTTTGTGTGACCGTGTGTATGCAAGACAAGTTTGAGCCAACATCTGTCAGAAAAAATCCATGGATTTTGTTGTCGGAATGTCCGAACAAAGTCCAACTGTGTGTACAGGGCATAAGAGATCTTCTTCCTGTAATCCCACCTAGGGGTCTCCTGATCATCAGCTTTCTGGACAGACACTCCCACTGCAAGACTGATTTTTGGCTTTATCTGGAGGTGGACAACCGAGTATAAACATAATTACCAGCTCAGCTCGTGAAACCTGTATATCCTTTATGGACCAGATCAATGTTTACATTTCCACTATGGGACTGTCTATTCAACCATAACTCTAACTAATTTCTTCAGATAACAAAGTCATTTACTGTATATATATATATATATATATATATATATATATATATATATATATATATATATATATATATATCGTATCAATCACCAAAAACTACTTTGACAGCAACTACAGTACATATAAGATTCAGACCTACCAACCTTCTACTTTAACAAGATATCCATGCCACCACCATGTGCACAGTTTTCTCCTCAACTGTTCTATGGAATATGAAATAATACAATAATTCAATAACAAAACAAATTTGTATTAAAAGTCCTCTTTCAATTCTAAGATCCACCAATAGATAGTCCTTCTGCCCATAACCCTGGTCCGGTGGTTGTGGGGGTCTGCAGGTGGGAGGCTTATTGCAAGCTGGCAGCCCTTTTTAAAAATAAGGAGTCCTCCAGAAACCGGCCACCCCTATGTGAATGAGTAAGAGGCACATAGTTCTCCTACTCAATCACAAAAAAGTAACTTATAGATAAAGACACCGAAATGTTTGACAAGCCCTTTATTAAAAAAAAGAAACCAAGAAAAGCACCTCATTGTAAATTCATGATAATTTATGATGTATGCCGCCTGCCTACCTGTCAACACTAAAAACCCAACAGACCCGGCGCACATGACAGGGAAGGGACAGGGATAGTAATGACATAATTGACCAAATATGGCCATGGCCAGGGATTAACGGCCATGTAAGACAATGACATTGGTGACTTTGGTGGCTCATAGCTTCCTGAAATACTACTTCTTAATATGATCATCAGGGGGCTGAATGGGCAAAAGTTCAGGCATGTGTCCAAATGCCATAACAGCCAAAGATTGAACTGAACCATTGGCCCTTCCCTACAGAGCACTGCTTTCTTTTTTTTAGAACAATGTTATACTTTATGATGCTTTGCACAAGGATTATTTCTACCCGTTTGACCCACCTCACCATAAGATGACTAGCTGTCCTAACGTTATGTAATATAGAGAATTAAACTTTTCTTACCTGGGTGTAACCATATAGATTCAGCAGCTGGGCCATTTGGAGGGTGGTGTCAGAATTGAGATCTCCAGTGAAACCAGCCAGGGCACCCCGCTCCATACAGGAATAATTTGGAACTTCCTTTGTATGTCCAGAAAATATCTGTAGAACGTCTTTTATAGCTTTATTCACATGTCCACAAGAATCATACACATGGTATCCCAGAGTTACGTTGGGAAGAATATCTGGATTGCGGTTTATCTCATCAATAGCAAATATAAAAGCCAGGAGATGTCTGTATTCTCTGCTATAAACACTGCAGAAAATGAATAGTTTTGCATTGGTCTACAGTACAAGGATTCAAACAGAATTTCTTTATGGCAAAATGTATAACACATTTCAATTGCAGATCTAAGGTGGGATTGGTGGCCGTGTGTATTGCTCTGTAAAACATATAATGAAATTCAATCATTCCTGCACTTATATGAGTTATAGCAGTGGTTGACAATTAGGAAGTATAGAGGACCTCAGCTGTAGCCCATGATATCACCAAGTAGCCGCACATTATCTTCAGTATATGTAATGATACAGAAGAAGGTCAGAGAATGTAGACTTACTAGAGGAAAGGATCAGAGACTACAAACTTGCTACAGGACTGGTTGGAGCCTACAGACATGCCGTAGGAGACATTCAGGGCCAAAGATAAGAAAATTTTTCTGGGTTTATTTTGTGAAAAGTTTCTCAAATCTTGCTGACATTTTAAAGTTTGTGAACTGTCAGCAAACCCCCTGAAGTCTATGGGGGTGAATCTTGTTTTTTAGTTCTGTCCATTCCTAGAGCTAATAGGCAAACTATTGTCAAACAAAAAGGCATGGGAGCTGGGCACTGCCATGATTGGGGGGGGGGGGGGCATGTACCACCAATACCATCATAATAAAAAAATTCTCTCCCTATACAATATTTTCATCTCTCCTTAACAGATCCCACACATTAATAATATAGCTGATGTAAGCCCAACTTTTTTCAGAAAGTGGGTTGGGTTATTTATTCCCCTATATTATTGGCTCTTGTGACCAGGGTAATGACTAGCGATGAGGTTTTGGTTTGGTCTGAACCCAGGTTTGGACCAAATTTTGCTTGTGTGGAGGTCAGGCAAACGACTGAACTCATTTTGAGTGTGGCCCGATCAAACCTCCGGCACCAGCTTGAAGTGATACATTTGGCATCAGTATTACTACCGCTACTAAATGTGACCGCTTCCCTTCTGACTGGTTCTTAGGAAACTGGCAGATGGCAACATAATCTGCTCCGTCACTCATTGTGTTGGCGGTTTGGATCAGAAATGTTGGACAAACTGATGATGAATTTACATTGTGGGAATTTTTTTATGCTAAGAAAAGGACTTGTCAAAAACTGTGGTGTGTTTATTTTTTCACTTATTTTATGAATGAGTATGGCTACTATGTACCTCTTACTTATTCACATAGGGGGGGCTGTAACTCGGGTTTCCAGTTTTAAATAAACCTCCCAGCATGCAGACCCCTGAAACCACCAGACCAGGGTTGTGGGAAAGAGGCTTTTGTCCTCATGGCCCTCCTGGCAAGGTACCCTCATACTCAGGGTATGTGGCCTGTTATGGTTCAGGTGGGGAGACTGAATGCTCAATTCCCTTTTCCTGGCCTGACATGGGGCAATGATCATATACAGTAAGCATCACATGTGGATTTTGGGTGGAACCACATACTTTTTTTTTGCCAGGAATTTCCCCTTAAAATCCATAACAGACCCTACTAGTTTGGTATGAATATTTATGGGGCAGGCCATGTGTCATTTTGTGGGTACCCCTTGACATCTTTATCAGAACCTCATCAGGGATCAGGGTCATTTATGTGTCCTTAGGGGGAATTATACACTTTTTTGTTTTGTGTGGGGTCCTCCATTAACAGCTATACCAGACCCCTATAGATTAGGTGAACCCTCAGTTGTTTGGTAGGTAGCTAAAGCTATAATTTGCCAGCAATTAAAAAAATAATAATAATTTGTTAATGTTAATGTTGCTGTAGTAGGTTGCATACATCATGCAGATGCACCACTTTACTGGGAGGGTCAGGGCAACCACAAGGGGTGTTTTTTTTGGTATTTCTCATCACTCTGATTATGCTACGTCAAGGAGTCTAATTAACAAAACAATCCTCCTATGTTGTAGAGTTGAGGAGAAGGGAAGACATTCTTTAGTTTAGCAAAAAAACTTGGCAGGGCTGACATCATTCCTTATTATTTCATTTAACAAATAGAACAGTATTGTCAGTCCACAATGAGAACAGATCAATGGGAATTTTTCTGTGACTGCGTTATCTTTAATCCTTTCACTGCCAGATCAGCTTTTGTGTGAAATATTAAAATGCCTGATGATTAGTTAAACCCCCAAACATTATATATTTTCTGAAAGCAAAGACCCTGCAGAATACAATGGTGGTAGTTTAAAATTGCTTATAATATTAAAGGAGCTGTTTATCAAATACAAACTTTCAGTAAAAATTACACTAAAAGTAATGTTACTGCACACAAACGAGATGCATTACCTAACTTTTTGGTAAAATATAAAATATGAAGTTGTTCTGAGTAAATAGAAACCCAACATGTAAAGCCTTAAAATTGTGCATGCCGGTGAAAAGGTAAATGTAATGCCGGCCATCAGAAACAGAAATACTATATAATGTTATTGTGGTGCCTTAAAATTCATGTCCAACCAAAACCTTTTTTCTTTTGGACAGCCACTGTCCAGGGCTCCATTAGAGAGATTTTAACTCACTTCCTGTCCTGCAGATAACAGTTTTACCAGACAGGAAGAGAGGAAAAATCTGCAATAGGGACAGAAATACAAGGCTGACAGGGATTCCAGCCTTCCAGTACTTTACTAAAAATGTGTTTATTTCTGTGCTGCTATTGGAGAGATTCCCTCACTTTCTATGTTAAAAAGTTATCTGTAGGACAGGAAGTGAGGGGGAATCTCTCTAATGGAGCCCCAGATAGCAGTAAAAAACCTGACAGGGATTCTTTATCCTTCCCCACTCTGCATTGTGCATTGTGGTAAAAATGCACACCTTAACACATAACAATGCATGGCAAAGCACCTTCTCTATGGGCAGTGCAATGCGGTGTCATTCATTGTGAATTGCCCCCCAATACATTGTACATTAGATCCCAACACACAACACACCTCTAGGCACCATAATACACATACCATGCTCTGCGGTGTGATGCCTTATTAAAAAAAAGGTCATGTGTGTTTTTTCATCCATTGTGGTACATTGGCAGCTGTTCATTATGAATGAATGTGATCATTAACACCCGGCAATAGAATGGGCCATACGTGGTTTTCATTAATAAATTCAAGGATATACTTTGATTTAATATAAATGCAGTGTAACAGACTGAATGAGTCCTGCACATTATCACACATATCTCCTAAAGACACAGCTCTGTAGATCAGATTGGAAGATTTGCTCTTCATATTTCACTTACGCTGAACACAGGAGATTTTTAATAAGACTTCCTTCCTCACTCCACACTCACTATAGAATGTACAGCGAATATCCCTCCTATAATAATGTCTCCATCCTGAGAATACTTGTACTCAAATGTATAATTCTTCATAGTCATATCACAGCGGTGAGCAGAGTTCTGAGTGTCAGATGTGCAGGGGGTCAAACACAAAGACAACAACCACAATATTCTAAGTGGATATCTGAAGACAACATGTCCGAGTCTCTGATAGACTCCAATGACTTCTTCCTCTTCTCCTGACTTCATCATCACTGACATCAGCCCAGGATCCTGACACTGACTTCATGGCTCAGCTGAAGGCTGTGAGAGTGTCAGGTTTATAAAGAATAATTCTGTTATTTATTACTGATAGACTGGAATATGAATCTGCTTATAGAGTAAGAAAAAAAGGCCAAACATAAAATACACAGAATCCATCTTTGTCAGCTCTGTAGAAAGTGAAGGTTATAAAAATATAATTATGACATATTGTACATGAAACAGTAAAACTGAGAAGTCTGATGGCCAAGAATGCCATGTTTATTATTATTAATATTCATAATATTTTAATTGTTATATAAATATAGATGTAGGGATGAGATTCAGCAGCTACCATAGATTTGTGGGGAATCTCTGGGATTCGTAAAGTTTGTGAATCACAAACCTTTGGCTGAAAAGTTTGCAGGTTCACCACCAAAATGGAGAACAACCTCTAATGCAGTGCACAAGGAATAGATGAAGGAATGGATGACCTATCGATAGACGGGTGGGGTCACAGTAGCTACAGTATATTATCTGAGTTTTTAGGGACAGCTGACACTTTTGTATAGGGAGAAATTATTATTATTTTTATGTTTTCCTCTGTGCATGTCCCCCATGGCAGTGCATAAATCAGAACATAAATGTGATACTGACAATCTGTCCTTTAACCGCTTGCCGCCCGCCGGCCATCATATGACAGCCAAGCGGTGGGGCTCTCGTTGTCGCGGGCGTCATATGATGTCTGTTCATTTAAACAGGGAATGCGTGCGATCGTGTGTGCGCATCCCTGTACCTTCGGTGGTGGCGTGTCACGGAGACACCGCCCGCCACCGAGGGGGGTGAACAGCCATTGGGCATGGCTCTTTACCACGTGATCAGCCTTGATGAAGTCACGGCCGATTACAGAGGTACCAGCCCACTTTGCACAGCGCATGCGTGTGATCGCGAGCGTGGTGCGCGCGCACGTCAGTTGCAGCGTGTTCCCGGGAACACTGCTCATCACCGACGCTGGTAAACAGCCATTGGCTAGCGACTGTTTGCCACGTGATCAGCTGTGATCTTTTCACAGCCGATCACTAAATGTAAACATAGAGCGGTAACGAGATGTTACCGGGTTCTCCTCCTCACACATCGATTGTGTGTGAGAAGGAGATTGCGGTAACATCTCGTTACCGCTTACAGTGTACACTAATCACACTGATTGCCCCCCAATAAAGAGGACCTGTCACCACCCGTCAAAGTACCTGTTACAGTCCATATGAGTACCTTTCACAGTTCATCTGAGTAGCCGAGTACCTGTCACAGTTCATCTGAGTACCCGAGTACCTGAGTACCTGTCACAGTCCATCTGAGTACCCGAGTACCTGTCACAGTCCATCTGAGTACCCGAGTACCTGTCACAGTCCATATGAGTACCTGTCACAGTTCATCTGAGTACCTGTCACAGTCCATATGAGTACCTGTCACAGTTCATCTGAGTCCCTGAGTACCTGTCACAGTTCATCTGAGTACCCGAGTACCTGTCACAGTTCATCTGAGTACCCTAGTACCTGAGTACCTGTCACAGTCCATCTGAGTACCCGAGTACCTGTCACAGTCCATCTAAGTACCCAAGTACCTGTCACAGTTCATCTGAGTACTCGAGTACCCGAGTACCTGTCACAGTCCATATGTGTACCTGAGTATCTGTCACAGTCCATATGAGTACCAGAGTACCTAAGTACCTGTCACAGTCCATATGAGTACCCAAGTACCTGAGTACCTGTCACCGCCCTTCAGAGTACCTGAATACCAGTCATCAGCCCATCAGAGTACCTGAATACATATCTGTAGCCCATCAGAGTACCCGAGTACCTGTCACCAGGCCATCAGAGTACCCGAGTACCTGTCACCAGGCCATCTGTCAGGAAGGGCATGCCAGCACCCAACATGGCTGCTGAAGAAGACGACCTGTTACCTCTGCCTGTCAGGAAGGGCATGCCAGCACCCAAGATGGCTGTCGAAGAAGATGACCAGTTACCTCTGCCATTGTTGCGCATGTACCCTGTGACAGCTTTTGCCACCCAAACAGGCTATTTAAACTCAGCCAGTTTCCAGACTCAGTGCTGTCTGCTCTACAGCATTCCCGTGTGTTCCTGTTGCCTTGTATCTGATACCTGTTCCTGTTAACCAACCCAGCTTGCCTCTGATGTTCCTGCTTCCTGCCTGTGTCTGACCCAGCTTGTTTGACTCCGCATCTGCCTACTCCCTCTGATACCTTGCTGCCAGCCCATCACCAATCCGGCCTGTATCCTGACTACGCTTTTGCCTTCGCATCTGCTCCTGACATGCCCTCCAGTGTATGACCTGCCTGTACCTGCCTTCTCTTCTGCTTGAAGAATCCTACTGAACTACCATCCCTCCTGCAGCTGTTCTGGCTTCACTGTCTGCGATCCACCTAGCACTCGTGCGACTCTGCACTCCTGCGCCCCCTGTCTGCCCTACCAGGGGGCCTCGGGTCAGAGGTGTAAGAGAGGCTGTCCACTACATATCAGGCTCTACAGTCAGGTACGTGACAATAGCAGACAGCCATGTCTGAGCCTGTGCGGGGACCCTCTCCCATGGAAGAACTTTGCCAGCATC
Organism: Aquarana catesbeiana; assembly: GCF_042186555.1. NCBI lineage: Eukaryota > Metazoa > Chordata > Amphibia > Anura > Ranidae > Aquarana > Aquarana catesbeiana. Next base: position 656,418 of record NW_027362651.1, on the reverse strand, counting down.
TGACCAGCCTGACACAGGCTGTTAAGGCCTTACAAGAGGGCTATACCCAGCTGGAAGGACGCTTACAGACCCTGTCTGACTCTACAGCCACCCAAGCACCGCCACAAGCATCTTCCTCTTTACAAGGAACCTCTCCCGCTCCTGCAGTGGTCATGCTTCCACCCGAGCCCAGAGTACCGACCCCGGACAGATTCCTGGGAGATCGCAGCAAGTTAAGAGTGTTCCGAAATGCATGTTAACTCTATTTCGCTCTTCAGCCACGCACCTTTTCTCTGGAGGCTACAAAGGTCGGCTTCGTTATTTCCTTACTGCAAGGGAAACCACAGTCCTGGGCCCACCGTTTCCTGGAGCAGAAGGCCGAATGTTTATCGGACTTAGCCTTGTTCTTCAGTGCTGTGGCCCAGTTGTACAAAGATCCCCAGCAAACAGCTTCTGCAGAGGCGGCTCTTCACTCACTCCAACAAGGTCATAGAGCGGTGGAAGATTATGTTTCAGAATTCTGATGATGGGCCTTTGACACTAACTGGAATGATGCCGCTCTGCGCTACCAATTCCGTATGGGCCTCTCCGACCCTCTTAGGGATGAGTTAGCTCTAGTAGGAGTGCCCTCTACTCTGGAAGCTCTAATGGACATATCAATGCAAATCGACCGTTGTTTGAGAGAACGAAGATTGGAGAGAACTAAGGGTCCATCTCGCCCAGTATGGATGCTACCACGGGTACCCAGCTCTTTCAACAATGCTCCACCAGTTCCTATCACACCCCTTCCTGATGCTCCAGAACCTATGCAGCTCAGCCTACTTTGTCCTTCTCTCTCTGTTGAAGAACGACAGCGTTGCCACCAGCAGAACCTGTGCCTGTACTGTGGGGGATCAGGACACTACATGAGGTCTTACCCAGTTAAACCCCGTAAGTGTCTTTCAGCTACCTCTCCTTCTTCAACCCCAAATGTGCTCAACAACTCTGCTCATCTTACTCTCCCCATTTCATTACAGCTGCCAGGAGGGACTATTCAGACTTCCGCCATAATTGACTCCGGGGCCTGCAGCTGTTTCATGGACTTGACCTTTGCTGCAAGACATCAAATCCCGCTTCAACTCAAGACACAGAAGCTCTCTGTTCACTTGACCGATGGGTCAACCATTAAATCTGGGGCTGTTACTCACAAAACAATTCCTCTGCTTGCTACCATTACCAAGGATCATCAGGAACTGCTTTGTCTGGATGCCATCGCCTCTCCTCTGTTTCCGGTCATCCTTGGCATGCTTTGGCTGAAGGCCCACAATCCCCACATTGACTGGACCATGGATGGAATTATGTTTCTCTCCCCCTACTGTATCCAGTACTGCTTACAAACCCCTTGTAGCGTGCCCTCTCTGCTATGCCTTGATACGGACTCTGAGACTCATCAGCTCGTACCCACAGCTTATCACGACTTCCTAGACATATTCAGCAAGAAAGGGGCAGAGACTCTTCCCCCTCGTCGGTCTTACGACTGTCTGATTAAACTCCTTCCCGGAGTCGAAGTCCCTTTAGGGAGAATCTTCCCACTATCCAAACGTGAACTTGCAGCCCTAAAAGACTACATCGATGATAATCTCAAGAAAGGTTTCATTCACCCTTCCACATCCCCAGCCGGGGCAGGAATCTTCTTTGTAGAAAAGACCATTCATTATGGCCCTGTGTGGACTACCGTGAGCTCAATAAGGTTATGGTTAAAAACCGTTACCCTATTCCACTAGTTCCCAAACTTTTTCAGAGACTTGGCACTGCCACCTTATTCACAAAACTGGATCTTCGAGGCGCCTATAATCTGGTTCGCATTCGAGAAGGCGATGAATGGAAGACTGCTTTCTGCACACGGTTTGGGCATTTTGAGTGTCTTGCAATGCCATTTGCACTTTTCAATGCCCCCGCCACCTTTCAGCACTTCATTAACGATGTCTTCCGAGACTTTCTGGACTTGTTTGTTATTGTATACCTTGATGATATACTAATCTTTTCTCCCTCTCTAGAGAGCCATCGCAGACATGTCAAGAGTGTGCTAAGTCGCCTTCGACAACATGGACTCTACGCCAAACCCAACAAGTGCGAGTTTGAATGCCAGAGCATCCAAATCCTGGGCCTGATCATAGCCACCGAGGGTATCAAGATGGATCCTCAAAAGGTCACAGCTATCTTGGACTGGCTAACTCCCAGTGACAAGAAGGGCATCCAACGCTTCATAGGCTTTGCAAATTTCTACTGCAAATTCATTCGGGGGTTCTCAGCGATCATCGCTCCCATCTCACAACTTACCAAACAAGGCTCTAGATTCCATTAGTCCCCAGAGGCTCAGGCCGCCTTTGAGACACTAAAGAGGCTGTTCATGTCCACATCTGTTTTGAAACATCCCAATTCAGCCCTACACTATGTCTTAGAAGTAGACGCATCAGAAACAGCAGTTGGAGCTATACTTACCCAAAAGCAGGGACCTGTTGCACCCAGTTGCGTTCTTTTCTCGCAAGCTGTCAAACGAGGAGTAGAACTATGATGTTGGGGATTGCGAACTTCTCGCAATCAAAGCTGCGTTAGAGGAATGGGGATACCTTCTAGAGGGGGCTGCACACCCAATCCTAATTTACACAGACCACAAAAATCTAGAGTACTTAAGGACAGTAAAGAGGTTGAGACCCCGGCATGCCAGGTAGGCACTTTCCTTCTCTAGATTTACTTTTCACTTGACATACAGGCCTGGATCTAAAAATGTGAAACCGGATGCGTTATCACGCATGTTCAGCAAGTCTCAAGAAATCTCCCCCCGGATACAATCCTGTCTTCTGGGGACTTCCTCCTTCTGCAAGGGGACTTAATGACTCAAGCCTCAGTGGGGAGTTCCTCACCACCTGGGACCACCTTACTGGCAAGAGAGGGGCTACTGTGGTACAGGGATAAGATCTTTGTACCGGAGGATCTGCGAACTTCCACCTTGAGTCTGTGCCATGATGACATGCTTGCAGGGCATTTTGGTATTAGAAAGACCTCTGAACTAGTACAGCGAACATTTTGGTGGCCTGGAGTGGAGGAAGACTGTAGGAGGTACGTAGAGTCCTGCTCTACTTGTATCCACAACAAGAGCAACAAGTCCAAGGCTTGGGGTTTGTTGAAACCGTTGCCTGTCCCAAATAGACCTTGGAGAATGATCTCGGTTGACTTTATCCTGGACCTGCCTCCATCCAAGGGCTACAGTACTATTTTTGTAATTGTTGACCGATTATCTAAAATGGCTCATTTCCTCCCTATGAAGGGTACTCCCTCCGCACAAGAAACTGCACGGATCTTCATCAAGGAAGTTATAAGACTTCACAGGGTTCCGGCAAATATCGTCTCTGACAGAGGGGTCCAGTTCACCTCCAGATTCTGGAAATCTTTATGCGAGTCTCTTGGAATTGGACTTTAATTTTCTTCAGCCTATCACCCACAAACAAATGGACAAACAGAAAGAACCAACCAAACACTTGAACAATATCTGCGCTGCTTTTCTTCTTTTTCACAAGATGACTGGGTGTCCCTTCCCCTGGCCCAGTTTTCTTACAATAATTCTGTTCATTCAGCCACAAAACAAACTCCTTTTTTCGCTAACTACAGTTTTCATCCCTCCTTCCTGTTCAATATGATTCCGGAATGTCCTGTACCCGCTGTCCTTGAAACGATGGACTTCTTTAATACCAACAATAAGGTTCTTAGCATCTGGGATGGGAGCCTCTTTCACCAGACTGCTGCTTGCTGATTCAAATTCTATCAAAGAAAGACAGTCTTGGCACAAACTTGGTTAGAATTAGAGCGGTTAGTATTGTTGGTTTGAAAATGTGTTATTCTCACCACTCTCATCCCCCCTTTTTTTCCCTCCTCCTTACAAACTGGAGGAAGACATGTAGGATTAGAATGGTGCAGAATAGGGATGAGCCGAACACCCCCCTGTTCGGTTCGCACCAGAACATGCGAACAGGAAAAAAGTTCGTTCGAACATGCGAACACCATTAAAGTCTATGGGACACGAACATGAATAATCAAAAGTGCTAATTTTAAAGGCTTATATGAAAGTTATTGTCATAAAAAGTGTTTGGGGACCTGGGTCCTGCCCCAGGGGACATGGATCAATGCAAAAAAAATTTTTAAAAACGGCCGTTTTTTCAGGAGCAGTGATTTTAATAATGCTTAAAGTCAAACAATAAAAGTGTAATATCCCTTTAAATTTCGTACCTGGGGGGTGTCTATAGTATGCCTGTAAAGGGGCGCATGTTTCCTGTGTTTAGAACAGTCTGACAGCAAAATGACATTTTGAAGGAAAAAACTCATTTAAAACTACTCGCGGCTATTGCATTGCCGACAATACACATAGAAGTTCATTGATAAAAACGGCATGGGAATTCCCCAAAGGGGAACCCCGAACCAAAATTAAAAAAAAAAAATGACGTGGGAGTCCTCCTAAATTCCATACCAGGCCCTTCAGGTCTGGTATGGATATTAAGGGGAACCCCGGCCAAAATTTAAAAAAAAATGACGTGGGGTTCCCCCTAAATTCCATACCAGACCCTTCAGGTCTGGTATGGATTTTAAGGGGAACCCCGCGCCAAAAAAAAAAAAAAAACGTCGTGGGGTCCCCCCAAAAATCCATACCAGACCCTTATCCGAGCACGCAGCCTGGCAGGCCGCAGGAAAAGAGGGGGGACGAGAGTGCGGCCCCCCCTCCCTCCTGAACCGTACCAGGCCACATGCCCTCAACATTGGGAGGGTGCTTTGGGGTAGCCCCCCAAAGCACCTTGTCCCCATGTTGATGAGGACAAGGGCCTCATCCCCACAACCCTGGCCGGTGGTTGTGGGGGTCTGCGGGCGGGGGGCTTATCGGAATCTGGAAGCCCCCTTTAACAAGGTGACCCCCAGATCCCGGCCCCCCCCCCTGTGTGAAATGGTAAGGGGGTACATAAGTACCCCTACCATTTCACGAAGAAAGTGTCAAAAATGTTAAAAATGACAAGAGACAGTTTTTGACAATTCCTTTATTTAAATGCTTCTTCTTTCTTCTATCTTCCTTCATCTTCTGGTTCTTCTGGCTCTTCTGGTTCTTCCTCCGGCGTTCTCGTCCAGCATCTCCTCCGCGGCGTCTTCTGTCTTCTTCTCCTCGGGCCGCTCCGCACCCATGGCATGGGGGGGAGGCTCCCGCTCTTCTCTTCTTCTTTTCTTCTCTTCTTCTCTTCTTCTCTTCTTCTCTTCTTCATTTTCTTCTCCGGGCCGCTCCGCAATCCATGCTGGCATGGAGGGAGGCTCCCGCTGTGTGAAGGCGCTCCTCGTCTGACAGTTCTTAAATAACGGGGGGGCGCACGGTGACTTGACGGGACTTCCCTGTGGCATTCCCCGTGACGTCACAGGGAAGTCCCGTCAAGTCACCGTGCGTCAGAGGGGGGCGGGGTCACCGGGTGGCCCCGCCCCCCCCCGTTATTTAAGAACTGTCAGACGAGGAGCGCCGTCACACAGCGGGAGCCTCCCTCCATGCCAGCATGGATTGCGGAGCGGCCCGGAGAAGAAAAGAAGAAAAGAAGAAGAGAAGAAGAGAAGAAAAGAAGAAGAGAAGAGCGGGAGCCTCCCCCCCATGCCATGGGTGCGGAGCGGCCCGAGGAGAAGAAGATAGAAGACGCCGCGGAGGAGATGCTGGACGAGAACGCCGGAGGAAGAACCAGAAGAGCCAGAAGAACCAGAAGAACCAGAAGATGAAGGAAGATAGAAGAAAGAAGAAGCATTTAAATAAAGGAATTGTCAAAAACTGTCTCTTGTCATTTTTAACATTTTTCACTTTTTTCGTGAAATGGTAGGGGTACTTATGTACCCCCTTACCATTTCACACAGGGGGGGGGCCGGGATCTGGGGGTCACCTTGTTAAAGGGGGCTTCCAGATTCCGATAAGCCCTCCGCCCGCAGACCCCCACAACCACCGGCCAGGGTTGTGGGGATGAGGCCCTTGTCCTCATCAACATGGGGACAAGGTGTTTTGGGGGGCTACCCCAAAGCACCCTCCCAATGTTGAGGGCATGTGGCCTGGTACGGTTCAGGAGGGAGGGGGGCCGCACTCTTGTCCCCCCCCTCTTTTCCTGCGGCCTGCCAGGTTGCGTGCTCGGATAAGGGTCTGGTATGGATTTTTGGGGGGACCCCACGCCGTTTTTTTTTTTTTTTTTTTTGGCGCGGGGTTCCCCTTAAAATCCATACCAGACCTGAAGGGTCTGGTATGGAATTTACGGGGAACCCCACGTCATTTTTTTTTTAAATTTTGGCCGGGGTTCCCCTTAATATCATACCAGACCTGAAGGGCCTGGTATGGAATTTAGGGGGACTCCCACGTCATTTTTTTTTTAAATTTTGGTTCGGGGTTCCCCTTTGGGGAATTCCCATGCCGTTTTTATCAATGAACTTCTATGTGTATTGTCGGCAATGCAATAGCCGCGAGTAGTTTTAAATGAGTTTTTTCCTTCAAAATGTCATTTTGCTGTCAGACTGTTCTAAACACAGGAAACATGCGCCCCTTTACAGGCATACTATAGACACCCCCCAGGTACGAAATTTAAAGGGATATTACACTTTTATTGATTGACTTTAAGCATTATTAAAATCACTGCTCCTGAAAAAACGTCCGTTTTTAAAACTTTTTTTTGCATTGATCCATGTCCCCTGGGGCAGGACCCAGGTCCCCAAACACTTTTTATGACAATAACTTGCATATTAGCCTTTAAAATTAGCACTTTTGATTTCTCCCATAGACTTTTAAAGGGTGTTCCGCGGCATTCGAATTTGCCGCGAACACCCCAAATTGTTCGCTGTTCGGTGAACTTGCGAACAGCCAATGTTCGAGTCGAACATGAGTTCGACTCGAACTCGAAGCTCATCCCTAGTGCAGAATAAAACAGTGAAATAGCCAATGATACTTTTACCTTCTTATACACCTGTACACACACTTCCAGAAACTCTTTGGACCTGAAAAGATACTTATAAACAAAAGTTATTTCTCTAACCTTCAAAGAATGGTAAACAATACACTATTCATGTATATTGGTAAATTGTCACTGACATTCCACAAAACCGACAATAACTAAACCCTCTGTAAATCTTACTTTCACCTTTTTTTTTTCTAAAATACAACAGCCGCGACACGCAAGAGGGCTGTCACGGGAGGTTCAAACATCTTGTTACCACATAAAAAACAATGAAACAAATGTGGGGGAGATATTTCATAGTTCCCAAAAACGAAAAATGAAAAAATAAAAACGACCAGATGGAATGCTGCCTTCACTCTTTTAGCGATAGAAAAGAGTACAATTTGAAAAGCACGAGAGCATTTCGAAATCTTTGCATGGACCAGCCACACAAAGTTCAAAAACAGGCCTGTGTATTTTTAATCACACAAATGTGTACTACGCATCCATCAACTCAATCAACATTACAGATTTCTGAAGCTACAGCTAAACTACTTTCAAGTTATTTTTATTCTGGGGTCTCGTACCTCCAGACATCAAAAGTACCTGCCAAAGGAATACACCTTACTGTACCCTCTGACCATATCTGCCGATCTTTAAGGGGTCTCATGTCCGGATCCCCAAACCAGATCTCATGTGAAGTGCAGCTGTCTGACTGGTGTGGAGTCTCATTTTTTTCCTCCAACGCATGGACCAACATTACCCATGATGATTCGAATCGCTTATGACGGTCCCTGCGTCCAGGGCACCCTTGCACTAGTTTTCGGATAAGTACTGCTTAGTGACTATTTTTACAGTACTGGCACCCGGCGTTCTCCGATTATTTTACACGGCCTCCCGGTGTGCTAGCGTACTAATCCTCACATTTACATGCTCTACAACCGGTTATCGGCAGCCCTATAAATGTGTTGTCAGACAAACTACAAAGCACCATGAAATCCTCCACTATTCAAAACAATCTTATGGCTTCTCTCTGTACCTAGATATTACAACAATAACTTGGATGCCTCCTGTTTGCTCTCTACCCAAAACTGTATTACAGTATAAACCTTAATATAATTTAAAAATAAAAATGATTTTGTCCTTCCAAACACAAGTCAAAAGACCCCAAGCCCCTCCCACCAACTTCCTGTTGCACACCTGAGTAGGAAGAGGGAGGGGCAGGGGAAGCCTCGAATAGCTTCATATTTTGTCTATCAAGACATTAGAAAATTCTATGGCTAACAACAAATACAAACTTTTGTCCAGGAGTGGGTGGAATAAACCCCCATATTGCAAATGGGAGGGAATCCCCCTTGACTCACATATCCCCTGGGAAGTCAAACCACAAGTTTTGACCGAAATACCACACAACAGTGTAACAAAAGCCAAAAACTGAAACTCCTGCAAAAAGACGGCTAAAGGAGGACCAAAGTCTTTTCCCTTCCACTGCAAACCATAAACAAAATGTTGCCATTAACACATGAAATTTAGTTGTTGATCCCGCCAAAATCGAGATTTCTTCACTAGAAACATAAACTTCTTTAAAACAACTGGTATAAAAACCTAAATGATTCTACTGGAACCGTAGTCACATGGTAGACAACAACAACAAGAGAACAAAAGGAAGTAGCAGACAAAAAACATTTTCCTGCCAAAACCAAAAATGTCTCCTCAAAAACTTACACATTTGAGATACTAAATGAAAGCTTAGACAAACATTTAAAAGTGTTAAAGTTACAAAAAAAACACAACTTAGGAACACATGCTATCCAACGCAACAACCAAGCCACATAACCCACAATTACACGACTGTAACATACCCTCAAACTCAGTTCACATCAGCTTTCACAGGAAGAAAACATTGAGAGATAGAGACAGTGAATGCTTGTATGTCTGTTCAGAACATTATAGTTCCCTTCCCCCAGGGCGTAGCCCCTTTCAATACAAAAACAACAATTCCTGCCCCTTCACTAAACTCTGGGCATCTTTACAAACAGGTTCAGCTACTTACAAAACTACTCAGCCACACACACACATTGCAGGCTGCAAATAATATCAATTCATACATTTCTATTTCTCATATGCATTACAAACTTGTTACACAGCATCAGTCACACACACACGCAGGCACACACAGTCTCCTTACACAAAGATTCGAGATACAAATCACACACACGCAGGCACACACACACACACACAGGCACACACCAGGCATACAATCAAACTTCCAGCATTATTTCAAAAGACGAAAAATGTGTTCTTTTTGCGAAGCAGACCCTCCCCAGCACATCCTAATGATCCGATTCTGAAGGAGGTTCTGTTCACTCCTACGTTCTGGCTCGCCATGCTGTCAGTGAAATTTGGTTGTACACAAAGCACACAGCCAAATCTCCTGTTTCTAATCATAATAACAATTTTGTCTAATGAAATAAATGCATCTCACCTTTTGATCGTATCCATCCTCTGGTGTGTGCCCCATCCAACCAACTAGACAAAAGACAACCTCATCGTTCCAGTTCCAAGATCACCCTGCAGCCAGCCTCCCTCAGCTGTCTGCGTGAGCCACTTTATTAGCATATCAATAGGAGGTCCCGAAGCTTGAGGGTTCGGCCTCCAACAGCCAATAACACCTCTTACAAAGCTTGTGACCTCACAGGATATCAATGACCATATAAGGATTTAACAACACAGGAAAATGCAACAACCAATGAACAATGACTGCAGGAGTCTTATGGGTGTGTCTGAGCAGAGACAGGGTGCATGTATGTTTTTAGAAGCCACATGGCTTTCAAACATTAACCCTGTCTCCAACCAGAACCCAAAAGACTCCCGTATTTCCGTTGATAGAAATCCCTATTATACATTGTTCCAGAGAACAATGTATACCTGGATTATTCTACTGTTTTTGTGGACGAGAGATTATCGGCAGGCGTACACTCACTGGGCCACAAATGTGTTGATCAGGCACACAGGGGCAACATGAGAGCACACTCGTTAAACCGATAATGTCTTTGCAGAGCAAACACATCCCCACCAAACGACCGTTCTGTGTATCGCACAGGGGCCCTTAGCTGGCGGACACGTCCCCACTCCACAAACATTTCTCTACATCCCCAAAGAACTTTTCACTACCAAACGGATCTCAACCAGCGTTGGTCTACCCCAGTCAGCTATTAGAGTGGGCTGTGATTGAACACACACTGGGAGACTTATGACAATACATTAATATAAAATTTTCCACAACACAGGGCAATAACTTCTCCGCAGGATGTGGAAACCTTGCAAAAAGATCTGAACAAATTAATGGGGTGGGCAACTACATGGCAAATGAGGTTCAATGTAGAAAAATGTAAAATAATGCATTTGGGTGGCAAAAATATGAATGCAATCTATACACTGGGGGAGAACCTCTGGGGGAATCTAGGATGGAAAAGGACCTGGGGGTCCTAGTAGATGATCGGCTCAGCAATGGCATGCAATGCCAAGCTGCTGCTAACAAAGCAAACAGAATATTGGCATGCATTAAAAAGGGATCAACTCCAGAGATAAAACGATAATTCTCCCACTCTACAAGACTCTGGTCCAGCCACACCTAGAGTATGCTGTCCAGTTCTGGGCACCAGTCCTGTTTGGGCAATTGTCCAAATATCTGAACCTTTGCCCATTCAGCCTCCTGTTTGGTGAGAGCCGAGCATCATATATAGAAGTGGTACTTCTACCACTACTTTACATTTATCCTGGAGTACGGCTTTAAGTTTGGCTACTTTTCTATCTATGACTTGCTTACAAAATAAAACCATTTTTGCAAGGCAATATCAGCAATAAAAATATCAGCAATAAAAGTATTTTTTTGCTCTGAGAGAAATGATAAATGTATCACTTTGCTATTACAATGTTATTGCTGAATCAATAGGTTCATAGAGAAATGTAAACATTGCTCTGGTCCATAGGTGGGGTACAGGTGTGAGAGAGGAAGTGGTTAAAAAAAAAAAAAGCAATAGGTATGGTCTTGGAAATGGAGCGAGTACAAAGAAGGGCAACAAAGCTAATAAAGGGTCTGGAGGATCTTAGTTATGAGGAAAGGTTACGAGCACTGAACTTATTCTCTCTGGAGAAGAGACACTTGAGAGGGGATATGATTTAAATATATAAATAACGGACTACTGACCCCACAATAGGAATAAAACTTTTTCGCACAAGAGAGTTTAACAAGACTCGTGGCCACTCATTAAATTTAGAAGAAAAGAGGTTTAACCTTAAACTACGTAGAGGGTTCTTTACTGTAAGAGCGGCAAGGATGTGGAATTCCCTTCCACAGGCGGTGGTCTCGATAGCTTCAAGAAACTATTAGATAAGCACCTGAATGACCACAACATACGGGGATATACAATGTAATACTGACACATAATCACACACATAGGTTGGACTTGATGGACTTGTGTCTTTTTTCAACCTCGCCTACTATGTAACTATGGATACATGATCTGGGTACACTCAGTCAGGCAGGCCTGAACATTGACATAGACATTAATAGTTTTATATCAATTTTTAAAGTTTAATTTTTAATATTGAATTAAGAATTGTAAAGAACAGACAACCGTGAAGTCCCCACCCAAATGAAAACAAGAGGGGTCCATGTATTCTGGCTGAGATGATAGGTGAACACAGTACACATATATAAGGTAGATATGATTACTAATTGGCAAGGTAATTATGTCTCCAGTAAGGGGTGACATCATACACATTTCATTGCAGCACACATTTTTATTTTTATATATTTTTTTATGTTCACTTCATTTTTTTTCAGTTATTTATTTATTTTATCTTATTTTTTTTTAATTGTTAGTATTTTTTCATTTTTTATTTTAATTCTATAAAAAAAATCCATGAATACAATGTATTGTAGCTCCTAGGTGTATTATATTATGCACACTGAGTCCCAAATTAAAATTAAATAAAAATAAATAAAATAAATAGCAATTCAAAAAAAAAAAAAATTAATTAAATTAAAAAAAAGGACCCCTAACTGCCATTGTAAGATCTAAAAATCTAGAGCATCATTTATTCACAGAAAAAAAAGAAAACTCCTAAAATATTTTTTTTTCTCATTTATGTGTAATAATAAATTATTTGCCCCAGGCCCAAGTTTGAACAGAACTCCCAACATCCAAATCTAGAAATCAACATTAAAGTGTCATTTATTCACATAAAAATAAATATTTTGTTCCTATGTCCACAGGGATGAATTATTTGCACTAGGCCCCCATTTTGAACAGGACCCCCAACATATGTAAACAATGCAGAGCTCCGCCCTGTTGGTGGGGATGGAATGGACTTTCCTGTTTTTCCTGCAAAGCACATCCCTTAGTAAAAGCACCACACTGTACACATAAACACTGGCTAGGCACACATTTAACCCTTTGATCGCCCCTGATGTTAACCCCTTCCAAGCGAGTGTTATTAGTGCAGTGACAGTGTATATTTTTAGCACTGATCACTGCAGTGGTGTCACTGGTCCCAAAAAAAGTGTTGCTATTGCCGCGTACATACGGTCGGACAACAAATGTTCGATGGGACCTTGTTATCGGAAATTCCGACCATGTGTAGGCTCCATCGGACATTTTCATTGGAAATTCCGACACACAAAATTTGAGAGCTGGATCTCAAATTTTCCGACAACAAAATCCGTTGTCGGAAATTCCGAGCATGTGTACACAATTCCGACGCACAAAGTTCCACGCATGCTCGGAATCAAGCAGAAGAGCCGCACTGGCTATTGAACTTCATTTTTCTCGGCTCGTCGTAAGTCTTGTATGTCACCACGTTCTTGACGTTCACAATTTCCGACAACATTTCTGTGACCGTGTGTATGCAAGACAAGTTTGAGCCAACATCCGTCGGAAAAAATCCATGGACTTTGTTGTCGGAATGTGCGATCGTGTGTACGGGGCATTAGTGTTCGTCTGTCCGCCGAAATATCGCAGTCCCGCTATAAGTCTCCGATTTCCACCATTACTAGTAAAAAGATAAAAATTAATAAAAATTCCAGTTTATACCCCATAGTTTGTAGACATTATAACTTTTGCACAAACCAATCAATATACACTTATTGGGATTTTTTTTACCACCAAGAAATGTACAGAAATGGCCTAAATATATGAAGAAATTTGATTTTTTTACATTTTTTTATTGGATGTTTTATAGCAGAATGTAAAAATATTGTTTTTTTCCCCAAATTGTTGGTCTTTTTTTGTTTATAGCACAAAAGATTTAATCCCACAAAAATGATCAAATATCACCAAAATAAATCTCTATTTGTGGGAAAAAAGGGACAAACATTTTATTTGTGTACAGCGTCGCACCACCGCGCAATTGTCAGTTAAAGTAACGCAGTGCCGTATCGCAAAAAATGGCCTGGTCATGAAGGGGGTAAATCTCCTGAAGGTTATACCAAATTTCCTCTGTGATCCCAGAAGAGACGAGCATTTCATCACCACAGGGGGCGGAGCTGTCTTTCCCCAGGTTCTATAAATGGGAAAGGGGCTACTCAAGCATGGTCTGTGCTTTTTTAGCTGCAGTGGGGGGCAGGGAAGATATTAGAGGTCTAATAGTCCCCTGATGTCTCCATAAGGAGAACCCGTCATCTGTTCATACTATCACACTGGGACTTGTTAGCCCCCTTGTGACAGCAATAAAGGTAAATAAAAAACATTGTTAAACAATTCAAAAGATAATAAAATAAATGTAAAATAATGAAAAAGTGACCCTGTCTCTCTGTGGACACATGAGAGTGCAGAATAACTGTAAATGCTTTTATAGTGCCCCCTATGGACAATTTGGGGTACCATGGCCCTTCAGCTTTTCACAGATGTGTTCAGTTTTAAGGTGTGACATGTTTGGTATCTGTTTACTCGATGCAAATCCGTCCTTTATCATTTATAATTTTCATCAAAAATTGGAAGTTATATATTGGGTTTAAGTGCATTAAAATTAATTTTAACAGCGTCCCCACGCCATATTTTTTTTGTAAAGGAACAATATACAAGTTTAGTAAGCAATGTGTACTGTCCTTCCAATGGACTGGTCTGGGTTTTGAGAGGACCCCACAGGACCCTACAGGTTTGGACTTTTAGGGGACCCCACAGGACCCTACAGGTTTGGATTTGAGAGGAACCCACAGGACCCTACAGGTTTGGACTTTTAGGGGACCCCACAGGACTCTACAGGTTTGGGTTTTGAGGGGATCTGTTTATTAAGCAGTACAAAGCCAAGTCAGGAACTTAGAGGTCATTTATCACCAGGAATTATTTTCACTTTTTCAGGAGTGCGTTGTCCTGGTCCACAGCGTCACACGCAGAGATAAGACATCCCACAAAAATGTTCTTGTCAAAGATTTACTTTAACATTAATATTGAACTTTGACCCTTTCATGACCCGGGTTACAACAAACCTTAACACCCAAACCTAATTGTACAGCTGTGACATGTGTTAGTAAATCTGTACATATCATCCCAACTACTTTGTGTAGCCCATGTATATTGCCTCAATTTTTTATCAAGACAGATTGATTGATTTGGTGGGAAATGTTAATAAATATCTCCCGATTTTGTTTTAATAATAGAAAAAACTGACCCAAAACAGTAAGAATTTTTTTTTTAATGTAGTTGTATATTTTTTTATGCCATTACCATGACCCACCACCAAAAAAACCCTAAAAAAATATTTTTTCTACTCCTGATAATTATGACACTACCACATATGTGTAGATTATTTGTTGTTTGTATATATACAGTTTGTTATATCTTTTCATCATGCTAAAAATTATGTCATTTTTGCGAGACAAGTTTCTCAGAAGGAAGTCTGTCTATTACTGAAGGAGAATAGGAATTTTTTTTTAAATTTGTAACACAAAAAAACATAGTAAACCATACATGGAGTGTATTGTACTGCTCATGTATCTATATGTGTGCTACACACTAGATGATGTATGATAAACACTCATGTATTTGTGTATTTGTTGTTTTTTTTTTCTTTGACAGCATAGTTTACAGAATTTTTTCTGACATGTCATTTAGCTTATTCTATGCACTATTTACTACACAAAAATCCAATCACATTGATTTATTAATGAATTAATTTATTCATTGATGAATTAATTTTAAGTAAAATGTTGATCTGTATTATGTACTTCATCTTATATGGGCAAAATGTCCAAAACCATCAATAATTGGAATTTCAACATTAATAACAAACTAGAGCTACAAAGTACACACTAAACATCCCTGTATAATTTATCAATTATTTGCACAGTGCTAGTAATAAAAAAAAATAAAAAAAAATAATAATATTGGTACTAAAAAAATATATTTTTTAATGTAATGTATATGAATTTAATTATACTTTAATTTATTGAATTAATTGAATTTAAATCTAATTTATTTAATGTATTATTTATTTAATATTATTATTATTTAACATTTTTATTTGTATTTTATTACTATTCACCTAAATTAGCTGGGTAAATGAATAGTTAAAGTGAAGAGACATAGTAAGACTTGTATGATGACAGTCTGTATTGGAAAGCAGATGGTGATCAGTAAATTCAGCGTCTGTTTCCTGGGGGAATCCGGCAGAAACTTTCATCCAATAAAATCTCAGGTTTGTTGTTCTTTGGTGACTTTTGTTCTATTATGAATGGAGCGGTCCCACCACTGTAATCATGTGCCGGTCTTGTGGTGTCTCTAGGGGGCGCTCAGCTCAGGTGTCAGTAGTCCCGGGAGAACGGCACACAGAAGGTTTACAATCACTCTAATAATGAAGAATGATGTCACCGGCTTTACTATTCTCTACAATCTGCTGCCATGTGTGAGATATTGTCACAGCATTCTAAATGTGACTCTAAACTTTCATCCAATAGAACAAACTCCGGCTGTTCCCTGAAGAAGATGTCTAATAATACTTTGCTAAAGAACTGCTTTCCAGTATCAGCAATGCTGAGGAATAAAAGTTATAAAGTTTAGTAGTTTCCTTTGCTGGATATTCAGGATATATTACATTTAAAATATAGATGCAAGATTACAAAATAATTTAATTCTTATTAGCATGTAAAATATAAAAAAAAATATTTTATAATTAAAGATTAAATGTACTGTTCAATAACATATCAATACTAAAAATAATAATAATAATAATAATAATAATAATAATAATAATAATAATAATAACAACAACAACAATATTAATAATAATACATATTATTATTGTTATTATTATTATTATTATTATTATTATTATTATTATTATTATTATTATTATTATTTATGAAGAAATTTGATGTAATATATATGGATGGCTTGAGGACCAAACCTCTTGCTTTTTTTTAAACCACTTCCTCTCTCACACCTGTACCCTACCTATGGACCAGAGTATGAACCCAATGATGCAGTAACAAAATGTATAACAAAGTAATACATATATAATTTCTCTTAGAGCAAAAAAATACTTTTATTGCTGGAAAAGGACCTGGGGGTCCTAGTAGATGATAGGCTCAGCAATGGCATGCAACGCCAAGCTCCTGCTAACAAAGCAAACAGAATATTGGCATTAAAAAGGGGATCAACGATAATTCTCCCGCTCTACAATACTCTGGCCACACCTGGAGTATGCACCAGTCCTCAGGAAGGATGTACTGGAAATGGAGCGAGTACAAAGAAGGGCAACAAAGCTAATAAAGGGTCTGGAGGATCTTAGTTATGAGGAAAGGTTGCGAGCACTGAGCTTATTCTCTCTGGAGAAGAGACGCTTGAGAGGGGATATGATTTCAATGTACAAATACCGTACTGGTGACCCCACAATAGGGATAAAACTTTTTTGCAGAAGGGAGTTTAACAAGACACATGGCCACTCATTAAAATTAGAAGAAACAAGGTTTAACCTTAAACTACAAAGAGGGTTCTTTACTGTAAGAGCGGCAAGGATGTGGAATTCCCTTCCACAGGTGGTGGTCTCAGCGGGGGACATCGATAGTTTCAAGAAACTATTAGATAAGCACCTGAATGACCGCAACATACAGGAATATACAATTTAATACTGACATATAATCACACACATAGGTTGGACTTGATGGTCTTTTTTCAACCTCCCCTACTATGTAATATTGCCTTGCAAAAATGTTTTTATTTTGTAAGCAAGCCTTTGACAAAAATGTAGCCAAACGTAAAGCCGTACTCCAGGATAAATGTATAGTAGTGGTAGAAGTACCACTTCTATATATGATACCAAACAGGAGGCTGAATGGGCAAAGGTTCAGATATTTGGACAATTGCCCAAACAGCCACAGGTCAGTCCAAATCTAAGTTCAGACCAAAATGTAGACTCATCCCTATTCTTCTCCTGTAAGACCATCCCTGACCCCACCATCATGTGGAAGTAATATTAATAAGTAACTCCACCATGGGGTCAGCAGAAGGGTCTACCTGACCACAGACACATGGTCCAGCAAGTCATGGCAGAGATGTTACATATCATTCATCACCCACTGGGTAACTCTGCTGGCAGAGAGAAAGGATGCAGGATGGCATCAGTTGGCTACAAACTCTTCTCTTCTGCTTCAAAAGATCCTACAAGTCAGGGTACCTATCTAGGAACAGTTGCACCACCAGGTTGGGGACATGTCCCAGAGAAGGCACATATGGGAACCTACCCTGCTGAAAGGCAGACAACAGGCTGGTGTTGTTGTCATACATGACTTTTCCTGGCACAAGATGGAGTGCCACCTCTGGGCCTGCCCTGCAGAGCTTACATAATCTCTGCCCCAGTGTGGATCCTGCCCCCCAGACATACCAGATGTAACACTGCATGGCATCATTTTGCCTAAAGCCATTGTATAATCTATTGAACACTTGTGGGGGACTGCTGTATCAGAGGACAACTTACCCAATGCAATCTGCTCATTCTATGGCCAGCATATAGTATCCTGCCTAAACAGGCTTCAAAGTTGTGGTGAAAATCTGATAACATGTACCACCCTGATTCATTGCTGGAAAAAAATAAAATATAATTTCTTAGTTCTAGCTGCCGTCCACTTGCCCTCTCCCTCAAAAAGGAGGCCTGACCAAAAAAAATTACACGCTTAGCAGCACAACTGTCACATTTTACTTTATTCAGTCTGTAAAAAAGGAAGCCATTTATTTAATTGCACATGTAATCTGTTTCCTCTTTCCTCAAAAATTGTCACTTATCCAATGAAGGCCTGAAAAGTGTGGTACAATTCTGTTCAATGTTTATGTTTCCAATTTAAAACAAAAATTATTTAATTATCTAATCTAAGAAAGACACTCATTTTTTAAAATCTACATGTAATTTTCTTGCTCTCTCCCTCAGAAATTGCGGCCTATCCAGTAAAAGCTTCAAAGTTGTGCTGCAAGTCTTTACACTTTTTTTTCTTTAAAACAAATGTTTCTTTTGAAACAAATAGGCACTGATTTTTTTTTCTTTCTAGATGTAATTTTCTTTCTTCTTGCTTTTTGTGGCCTGACCAAAAATGCTAAATAGCTGTGATGCAAAATTGTAAATTTTTCCCTTTTCAGACTCTGAATTAAGACACTCATACTTGCTTTTATTTCCAGATCCAATATTCCTACACAGCCACTCAAAATTTGCAATCTGCTCATTAAGGCTTTATATCTTTTCTATCAAAACTGTAATAATTTGCCTTGTCAGTCTCCAAATTGACTCACTATTTTTTTATTTCCAGATATATTATTCCTGCCTAACCACTCAGAGAGTGCAACCTGTATATACAGACTTAATATCTGTGGTGGTAACGTATAACATTTTTCCATCTTCAGTAGAGTTGGGTGAACAGCTCAGGGAATGAGTTTGGGCCGAACGTTGGCTGCTTGCCCCCTGCGGGGAACACACACACTTCCAGGGTGTTTGGCATATGTGCTCTGCACAGTGCATTTTGCACCCTGATTGGGCAATGCTTTGCCCAATCAGGGTGCAGTAAAACCTAGTTGTTAAGGAGCAAGGCCGGGAAGCCGGTCATGGCGTCCTTAACAACCAATGATATATCAGCTGTCAATGGGCTTCCCTGCTGACAACTGAATACAAAAAAAATAGTTAACAAAAAAACTGTGTGGGCCCCCAGTCCATACCATACCCTTATCTGAGCATGCAGGTCAAGAAAGGGGGGGATGAGCGAGCTCCCCCACGAACCATACCAGGCAACATGCCCTCAACATGGGGGGATTGGTGCTTTGGGGCAGGGGGGGAATCTGCCCCCTTACCCCAAAGCACCTTGCCCCCATGTTGATGGGGGCAAGGGTCTCTTCCCCACAACCCTAGGCTTTGGTTGTGGGGGTATGCTGGCAGGAGGCTTATTGAAATCTAAAAGCCCCCTTTAATAAGTGGGCCCCCAGATACCACCCCCCTTTTGTGAATGAGTATAGGGTACAGAGTACCCCCACCCATTCATCAAAAAAGTGTCAAAGAGTAATAAAAACACAGAGACAATTTTTGACAATTCCTTTATTAAAAAAATAAAAAATAAAAAAAGAGTATTCCCCAGTGTAAATCCATTGTCAATCACATCACCCACCCGAAAAAAAAATGCTTCTGCCGCCAATGAAGGTTGACCACCTACCGCAGGCTCTGCTGTTTGACAGTTATTATATAGGTAAGGGAGAGGCCACCTGGTGATGTCACCTGGTGGCATCACCCCACTTGTGAAGACATCGATGCAGCAGTCCGTGATGTCACAAGGGGGGCAGTGCCACCAGGTGACATCACAAGGTGGCCTACCCTTACCTACAGTATATAAGAACTGTTAAACGGCAGAGCCTGCAGTAGGCAGTCGGCCATCGTGGATGGTGGGAGCGTTTTATATTTATTTTTTGGATGCGGCATTTAACGTGATTGACGATGGATTTACATCGGGCGACACTGTTTTTTTATTTTTTAATAAAGGAATTGTCAAAAATGGTCTCTGTGTTTTCATTACTTTTGTACATTTTTTGGTGAATGGGTAGGGGTTCTATGTACCCCATACTCATTCACATGGGGGGGCATGATCTGGGGACCCCCCGAACCATACCAGACCCGAAGGTCCTGGTATAGATTTTAGGGGGATCCCCACGCAATTTCTTTTTTTAATTTTGGTTCGGGGTTCCCCTTAATATTCATATCAGACTCAAAGGACCTGGTAATGGGCTGGGAGGGGATCCCATGCTCTTCATTTCAATGAGTTTTATCTATATTGCCGAGACCTGACAATTCATTACAGCCGTGATCAGTTATAAATGACTATTTTTCCTTTAGAACCCCGAACCAAAATTAAAAAAAGAAAATTTGGCATTGTGGCTGCCTTCTACCAAAGGGTCAGCCACGATCCCCCCTTTTACAGCACAGCCAGGTGTGCAGGTCAACACTGCAGGTTTTTCCCAAATGGATTTTTTAAATGTATTTTTCCCTGATGAATTAGTTCAAGGCATCGTGGACCAAACCAATCTCTTTGCCCAACAATTCATTGCAACCAACCCCAGCTCCAGCTATGCCCGCCCTTTTGAATGGAGGCCCCTAACAGTGGTGGAGCTTAAATTGTTTTTAGGGCTAACGCTCAAAATGGGGCTTACAAAAAAAAATGAAATGCAAGTATTGGTCAACCAAACACATCCACCATATGCCACCAAAATTTTTTTATCGGTCATGTCCAGGTCCCGATACGAAATTATAATGCGCTTCCTGCATTTCAGTGACAACTCACAGTGCCCCCCGAAATCACCAAAACTTTGACAAACCATATAAAATTCGCCTTCTAATTAATCTTTTTTCCAAGAAGTTTGCCGAACTTTATGTCCCTGACAAAAACATATCTGTGGACGAATCCCTGGTGCATTTCACAGGCCAGCAAAGATTCCCAGCTCCAGCTCCCTGAGTGTCCATCGTACATGGGAATAAGTGGAAAAATTGTTTGGGAGTTGGCATTCCCACTCCTTCAAAAGGGGTATCATATTTACATGGACAACTATTACACCAGTTTGCCCCTTCTCCGCCACCTATACCTAAAAAAAACTTTGGCCTGTGGTACAACAAGAAAAAAAACAAAATGGCTTCCCACAGCATCTTGTCACCACAACCATTCAAAGGGGGGAATTGACAAGCTTGAGGAAGGAGGAAGTGTTGGCTGTGAAGTGGAGGGATAGGAAAGATGTGTACATCATGTCCACCATCCACGATGACACCTCGGTGGAACTTTGCAGAAGAAGTGGTCCAGTTCGCAAGCCTTCCTGTATCAACGAGTACAATAAATTAATGGGGGGTGGATTTAAATGATCAAATGTTGCAGCCCTATCTTTCAACAAGAAAATCCCTCTTCTAGTACAAAAAAGTCGCAATTTACTTTTTTCATTTGGCCCTTTTAAATTCTTTCATCATCTACCAAAAATCAATGGAAACACCCACCACCTTCATAAAGTTTATTGAAGACATTGTCACTGCCCTGATCTTCCAACAAGTATCCCCCCTAGAAAGCATTTGCTCCGATTGTGTCAGCAGACTACATGAGCGACATTTCCCGGACCATATTCCACCATCAGGATCCGGAAAACGACGTAAAAAAAAATTGTTGGGTGTGAACCAAAAGAGGAGTTAGGAAAGACACCAGCTTCCATTGTCCCGACTGTCCCTCCCAACCTGGCCTTGGCATCGGAGAATGCTTCAATCGATATCGCACTCTCGAAAACTATTAGCCCATATTTCTAATACTGCCATTTCCTCGTTTTCAATTTCTGCCCTGAATATTTCCCTGCCTCAACCAACCATATCATTGTCTTCCATGTGAACTGATCCTGGCCTGTTTCTCGACTATGCCTCTGCCTACCGTCTATTTCTGCCTTTTACCTGCACTGACCTCGGCCTGTTGACCCTGTTTTTGCCTGCCCCTTGGATTGATCTTTCACCCTGCTACAAAGGGGTCTCACATATGTGAAGGTGTGAAGGGCTCCAGAATAGTGTTCTGAGTTCAGAAAACCAGTTTTTGGTTTTCTGTGTTCCCAGAACAGGGTCTGGTTGCCCAGAGGCTTCAAAGCGATTTGGGTGGGAGAAGCCTCTACCCCTGTCCCCATTCTTTCCTAACCAATGCCCTAAGCTTGATGGTAATGCCTGCTCCCTGGACAAATACTCTGGCTTTGCTGACCATACGTCTGCCTGCTGCATGTACTAACTATAGAAAGTATTCCTTCCTGCTGCATGGATGATCCTTTCATCCTTTTGCTGCTGCTGACCACATCCCTGCCTGCTATCTGGACCAATGCTTTGGCTGTGCTGACAACATCTCTACCTGAACTGACTATTCCTGCCTGCTGCCTGTTTTGCTGTCGCTGTCCACGTTCCTGCCTGCTGCCTGGACCGATGCTCTCCTCTGTGGACCACTGCACTACTAAAATCACAGGTAATCTTTTCTTTACCCTTTGCTCAGCAGAATGTATTTTGCTTTGTAATTGGTATGTACAGTACATGCTATGTGTTAGAAATATGAAGGGCCTTCAACAATGTGATAGGTTGGCAGGAATCTGTGTGTAATCTATGCTCCTAGAACACCTGACAGTGCTACTTGGATGTTGGGCCTCTGTGGCCAGGCTATGTAAAGGTCTCACACATGTAGTATCGCCATACTCAGGAGGAGTAGCAGAATGCATTTTGGAGTGTCCTCTTTGCTATGTACATGCTGTGTGTTGGACATATCTTATAAATGGACAACTTTGTGTAAAAAAAATGCGTTTTCATTTATTTTCCACATTTTCCAAAAACTTCTGTAAAAAAATGAACCATTCAAAACACTCATTATGCCTCATAGCTTATACGTTGTGGTGTTAGCTTTCCAAAATGGGGTTATTTTGTGGGCGTTTCCATTGTCCTGGTGCTCCAGGGTCTTCAAAACTGTAATAGGTGGTTGAGAAATGAGATGTGTAATTTATGCTTGTAGAATGCCTGACGGTGCTACTTGGATGTTGGGCCTCTGTATGTGGCCAGGCTATGTAAAAGTCTCACAGATGTGGTATCGCCATACTCGGGAGGAGTAGAAGAATGCATTTTGGGGTGTCAGTTTTGCTATGTACATGCTATGTGTTGGAAATATCTTATAAATGGACAACTTTGTATTAAAAAAATGCGTTTTCATTTTTTTCCCACATATTCTAAAAACTTTGGGAAAAAAATGAACCTTTCAAAAGACTCATTATGCCTCAAAGATTATACGTTGGAGTGTTAACTTTCCAAAATGGGGTCATTTTGTGGGTGTTTCCATTGACCTGGTGCTCCAGGGCCTTCAAAAGTGTGATAGGTTGTCATCAAATGAGATGTGCAATTTATGCTCGTAGAACGCCTGACGGTGCTAGTTGGATGTTAGACCTCTGTATGTGGCCAGGCTGTGTAAAAGTCTCACACATGTGGTATCACTATACTCAGGAGGAGTAGCAGAATGTATTTTGGGGTGTCATTGCAAGTATGCATGTGCTGTATGAGAGAAATAACTTGTTATTATGACAATTTTGTGCAAAAAAAAAAAAAATTGCCAAGAATTGTGGGAAAAATTACAACTTAAAAAAGCTCACCATGCCTCTTACTAAATACCTTGGAATGTCTGCTTTCCAAAAAGGGGTAATTTGGGGGGTATTTGTACTTTCATGGCTTGTTAGGGTCTCAAGAAATGAGATAGGCCTTCAGTACATCAGGTGTGATCAGATGTGATCATTTTTCAATGATTTGCACCATAGCTTGTAGACTATAACTTTCACAGAGACCAAATAATATAGACTAATTTGGGTTATTTTTACTAAAGATAAGTAGCAGTATACATTTTGGCCCAAATTTATGAAGAAAATGACTTATTTGCAAAATTTTACAATAGAAACTAAAAAAAGTTTTTTTTTTTAAATTTCTCTTTTTTTTGCTTATATTACAAAAAATAAAAAACCCAGTGGTGATTAAATACCACCAAAAGAAAGCTCTGTTTGTGAGAAAAAAAAGATAAAAATTTGCTTTGGGTACAGTGTAGCATTACATTAGGAGTAATTGTCATTTAAAGTGTGAGAGCGCTGAAAGCTAAAAATTGGCCTGGGAAGGAAGGGTGTATAAAAGCCCTGTATTGAAGTGGTTAATGGTGATCGTGTGTTCTGCCAAATTTTTTGCCTGTTCACATGTTCTGCTGTGAACTGAACAGGAGGGTGTTCAGCTCCTCCCTAGTCTTCAGTGACCTAAAAAATTCATTTTCAATGTACAGATGCAATGTGCTTACTCTCTCCCTGAGAAATTGCAGTTTGTCTATACAGGTTTAATAACTGTGGTGCAAAACTGAAAATTGTTTGCCTTGCCAATCTTTGAATAAAGACAGTCCCTAAGAAATGACAGCCTGTCAAAAAGGCATAATAGCTGTGGTGCATAATGTAAAATGTTTGCCTTGTCAGTCTCTGAATCAAAACACTATTTTTTTGTATTTCCAGATATGATATTCTCATCTAAAAACCCAACATTACAATCTGTCCATACAGGCTTAATATCTGTGGTGCAAATCTGTACTTTTTTTTCTGTCTTCTAAAAAGTACATAATTTTTTTATTTCCAGATGCAATATGCTTACTCTCTCCTTTAGATGTTTGGGCCTATCCAGGAAAGGCTTAAAATGTGTGCTGGAAATCTTTAGTTTTTCAGTCTTCAGTCTTAGGAGATAGACAATTAATAGACCATTTTTAGACATACAATCTGGCTTCTCTGAAATAGCAGATCTTGAAAAAGACTTCAACTGTAGCCTTGTAAAAACCCTTATATGGTGTGCATTGTGTCCATCAAACATTTTTGGTTCTTGACCGCGTTTGTGTTTAGAAGCGTTTAAAAAAATTGAAAAATGGCTGTAAACGAAACGCGGCTAAATGCGAGTTACCATATTTAGCCGCTTTTATAAGTATTGAAATGCCTCTAAACTCAGCGTCTGAACCCATTTTTTTGCGTTCCAAAAAAGCCTCTAAACTCAACTGCCTAGAAATGACTATAAACAACCCTGTGTACATGTACTGATAAGATAACATAGAGGAGAGTTCAGAAGCAGTTAAAGAAATGCCCAACTACTCCTAAATGTCAGTTTTGCAGCAGCAGTGTACATGAGGCCTTAACCTCAAATGTAACCCCCCCATGCCACCGCTTTCCTAATCTTGGCCTCTCCACCTCCCGCCACTCCTATTCTTCTAAAATGCCCATCCTCTTCTTTCCTATCCCCTTCATCCCCCTTCCCCCCCCCAGCACTGATAACCTTTCCCCACACCCAATTAAACCCCCCTGCAAACCTGATCCCCTGCAGCTACCCTCAGAAGCCTGCTTCCCTCCTCTGCCACTTCCACCCACACTCAAGTGCTGCAGGGGCTTAAAGGGGTTCACGGTATGTCCCCCCATCACTTTGTTACCCCCTATACTGGCCCCTGCACCTCCGATCCATTCCTCCTGCAGTGGCATCCTTCCTTCCCCTCCCGCCACCTGCAGCTGATGTCTGCACTGAGTTCTGGCAAGCTGACAGGCTTGAGAGCACCGGGGGAGGGGGAACAGTGCAGCAGCGGGTGAGGTTTGGGCTTGGGGGGCTTGGTAAACATGTGTTTACCAGCCCCCTCCCTCTAGTACAGTGGAAGCAGACAGCGATCACTACCGATCGTTCCTGTGTCCACTGACAGTTGAACATAGTATGCCGAGTGCTACTATGTGTCAGTTTATGAATTTATAATGAATCTTTATAAAGACTTCTTATTCATTCATGTAAAGTGCTTCAGAGAAAGGGACTTTCTTCAGTCCCTTTCTCTGTCTCAAAAGAGTGATATGGGAGCCTGTTTAGACCTCTGATATCTCACCAAAGATCCCCCCCAAAAAAATGATATATATAGATATAATTATATCTATATATATAATTGTATCTATCATCTATATATAATTAAGTATCTTCCATCTTACTTGATGTGATTGTGGCCGTATTAGTGCAATTGTGACAGAGAAAATTGAGTACTGTCCGTGATACTTATTTTATTTGCACTAACATACAATTTTTCAGGACAAGCTTTTGGGGTATGTCCCCTTCTTCAAGGTCCAAGCAGTACTGATTTACAATTTTTTTAGCAGAATGTTAAAAAAAAAAAAAATCTCTGAGGGAAAGGAGAAAAACAAAACAACAAAAAAACACATACAAATCAATGGTAATAAAGATAGCAGCAGAGTTAGTGAGATAAGACAAAGGGAGAGCTATAGACTGGAAAGGGGGATATTAGTCACAGAGGGGGTCGTAAAACTTTAGTATAATGGGTAAAGGAAACCAATATCTAAATTTAGGCCATTATTTTTTGTGTCAAAAAGAATTATCATTCTTAGTTCAAGCATTTTCCTTTCCTGGATAGTTCTGAAATTACCTTTAAGAACTAAAACATTGAGGTCTTCTATAGTGTGGTCCGGTTGTGAGAAGTGATGTCCCACAGGTGTGCATAAACTGTCTTCTTTATTTTCCTTGATGGTATGTCTGTGCAAATTCATCCTTGCTTGGTCAGATATGGAGGATTTCTTTAGGAGACTAATGCCATGTACACACGAGCGGAACGCCCGACAGGAAAAATCCGACTGAATAGTTTCATCGTATAAACCGCTCGTGTGTAGGCTTCATCGGACCTTTTTTTTTGAAAATTCTGACAGACCTAGAAATAGAACATGTTCTAAATCTTTCCGCCGGAACCAGTTACTATCGGGAAAACCACTCATCTGTATTCTGTTCCGAAGGACCAAAGCAAGAAAGAGATGTAAGCTGTTGGCTACTGGCTATTGAACGTCCTTTTTCTAGTCCCGTTGTACATGCTGTACGTCACCGTGTTCTGGACGGTCGGACTTTGGTCGGACTTTGGATTGACCATGTGTAGGCAAAACCGCTGGAATGGAATTCCGTCTGAGTTCCATCGGAGAAACCGTCAGAATTTATTCTGATGGGAAAACTGGTCATGTGTACGAGGCATTAGGCTCAAAGGATATTTTCACAGTAATGAAAGGAGTCCTAGGACAATAGGAGGTGACAAAAAGAAAAAGAACAGCAACTTCACAACTCCACAAGGAAGCAATCCCAAACTGGGTACCTATATTGACAGCTTCAGGCTGCGAGTCACATCCCTGATAGCCACCCAGCAAAAGAAAATATTATACAACCTTTCACCACTGGAGCGAAGAGCTGTACATGATCTGCGCAATAATCAGGCCATAACCATCAAACCAGCAGATAAAGGGGGAGCAGTCATTGTGGTGGATACAGACAAATAAGAGGGCCAGAGGAAGCTGGCAAATACTACTTACTACAAAAAACTGGATTATGATCTGACCCAGGATTTTACTAAGCAATTAAAAGGTCTCATTGCGACAATACCAAGCCCCCTACATTCAGAACTCATAAATGCGATCCCGGATAATCCAGAAATTGGGGACTTCTACATGCTGCCCAAGATTCACAAGCCAGGAAATCCAGGCAGACCCATTATAACAGGTATGAATACACTTAACGAACATATCTCAGGCCTTGTAGAAAACATGTTAAAACCTTTAGTCATGAACACTGTGAGTTTCCTGCAAGACACCCCTGATTTTCTGAACAAGCTTAACAATATACAACAATTACCACCAAATACACTTCTTGTCACTATGGATGTAGAATCTCTGTACAGTTACATCCCTCGCAAGGATGGGTTGGCGGCATGTCACAGATTCTTATCATCCTCACCAAACCACAGATAGACTGTTGAGGATGTGACCGCTCATCAAATTCATTCTTACACACAACTACTTCACTTTCACACACTATAGAAGACCTCAGTGTTTTAGTTCTTAAAGGGAATTTCAGAACTATCCAGGAAAGGAAAACATTTGAACTAAGAATGATAATTCTTTTTGACACAAAAAATAATGGCCTAAATTTAGATATTGGTTTCCTTACCCATTATACTAAAGTTTTACGACCCCCTCTGTGACTAATATACCCCTCCAGTCTATAGCTCTCCCTCTGTCCTATCTCACTAACTCTGCTGCTATCTTTATTACCATTGATTTGTATGTGTTTCTTTTTCTTTTTTTTATCCTTTCCCTAAGAGATTGTTTTTTTTTTTTTTCTCTTTTTTAACATTCTGCTAAAAAAAATTGTGAATCAGTACTGCTTGGACCTTGAAGAAGGGGACATACCCGGAAAGCTTGTCCTGAAAAATTGTATGTTAGTGCAAATAAAAAAAGTATCACAGACAGTACTCAATTTTCTCTAAAAAAATTTAAAAAAGTAAAAAAAAATAAAATAGAAAAAAAACATAGTAAGGCCCCTTTCAGATGGAGCAGACTCTGTCAAGCAGATCCGCCTGCTCAGTGGGGGGATCTGTCCACTGATCCTCACAGAGCAGGTGGATAACAGGTCCGTGTCCGCTCCGCTGATGCAGAGTGGACACTGACACAGCCAGCTGTTCTCTATGGGGTGGCCGGATGGAAACGGACCACCTGTCCATTTCCATCTGATCCGATCTGCTAGATGGATGTGGAATGGGATCCCTATACATCCGTTTAGCAGATCGGATCGGATGCAGGCGGGTGTAAATGGACACATGTCCATTTACATCAACTTCTCCATAGTGAACAATGGATGGTCCGATTGGGCCCACCTGAAAAACGGACAGGTGGACCCGATTGGTCTGCTTGTGTGAAAGGGGCCTAAGACCTTGTTCACACAGGGCATACACAGCATACATCCCTGCAAGGCCATGTTTATCTGTACAGGAATGCACAGGGGTTTCATACATCCCTGTGCAGGCAGTCCCATTGATGTCATTTGGGATGTAGCCACTGTGCAAACAGAGCCATTGCTCCCAATTTGTCATCCATGTAGGTCCGGGATCATGTCCCTGAGCTCATACTGTCGGCATTCGGGGTCATGTACCTACACCCACAGGAATGTCAGATTGGGAACAGAAGCTATGCCTCCCAATTGGCATAAATAGGACTGCCTTACGGGGATGCACGGAACACCTGTGCATCCTGTGCAGGTAAACATGGCCCACCATGGGCACACACTTTAGTATGCCAGATGCTTTAGTAGTAATTTAGCAGGAATTCTGTTAGTTATGTTGTGTTTATTTGTGCTATTAATGATTTTAGTGTATTTTTAGTGAAAATAGCGATTTGATGAACATTTGCGCAATTATTGCGGGGGCCCAAAAAATCTGTAGAATTTTTTTTATTCTACAGGTCATATGCTTTCAGAAAATGTATTGTTCAGGGGTCTTTTCAAATTCTGAAAGCTGTAATGCCCTGTACACACGGCCGGACTTGCGAACAGTCTAAACTCCGTCGGCATTTCCAACTGAGAGATTTAGAACTTGTTCTATATCTATGTCCGTCGGAAATGCCGACAGAAAAAGTCCGATGGGGCATATACACGGTCAAAATGTCCGGCCGAAAGCTCCCATCAGACTAATCTGTCAGAAAGTCCGGCCGTGTGTACGCGGCATGAGTGAAAAATGGTGACCTCCGGATTTTTAGAGTCAATTGTTTTTATTTACAGTTTTGTGTACCTTCAGTTTTCACCATTTCACAAAAATGTGAAATTTAAAATGTACAAATATTTGTCATTTATTAACTCAATACAGTTTTAACTTTTATATTTAGTAGGAATTTAGCAGGAATTTTGTAAATTTTGGCATGTATGAATCCACTATAAATGATTTTAGTGTATTTTTATTGTTTGATAAACATTTGCACAAATATCGTGGTGCCTTAAAAAATCAGTAGCACCCTTTTTTTATTGTACTGGCCATGTGCTTTCAGAAAATATATGTTTTTTTTTTACAAACTCTGAAAGCTCTAAGTGAAAAAGGAAAACCTCCAGATTTTTAGAGACATTTTTGCATAAGCCCCATTTTCACTACTTCTCAAAAAGGCAACATTTTAAATTTACGAATATTTGTTATTTATTAACTTAATACAGGTTTAGCATTTATATTTTGAAGGAACTTTGTCAAATTTGCTGTGTTTTTACCTGCTAATAATGATTTTAGTGCATTTTTAGCAAAAATATTGTTTTGGTAAACATTTGCGCAAATATCGCAGGGCCTTAAAAAAATCAGTAGCACCTTCCTTTTATTCTACTGGTCCTATGGTTTCAGAAAACGTATAGTTTGGAGGGTCTTTTGCAAACTCTGAAAGCTGTAAGTGAAAAATGAAAACCTTCAGATTTTTTGAGAAATTTGGTTATTCATAATTTTGTGTAAGTTCAGTTTTCATCATTTTGCAGAAAGGCACAATTTAAAATTTACAAAGCTTCGTTATTTATTAATTCAATACAGGTTTAGCTTTAGTATTTTGTAGGAATTTAGTAGGAATTTTTGTAAAATTTGCTGGGTTTATATCCACTAATAATGATTTTAGAGAATTTTTAGCAAATATATAGTTTAGATAAACATTTGCACAAATATCACAGGGTGTTAAATTCAGTAGCACCTTCTTTTTATTCTACAGGTCATGTGCTTTCAGAAAATATATGGTTTGGGGGGTCTTTAACAAACTCTGAAAGCTGTAAGTGAAAAATTAAAACCTCAACATTTTTATAGAGAAATTTGGATATTTACATTTTTGCGTATGTTCAATGTTTCACCATTTTGCAAAAAGGCACAATCTAAAATTTACAAATGTTGGTTATTTATTAACTCAATACAGTTTGGCCTTTATATTTAGTAGGAATTTTGTAAAATGTGCTGTATTTTTAGCTGCTAATAATGATTTCTGTGTAATTTTAGTGAAAATATTGATTTGATAAACATTTGCGCAAATGTCATTGTGCCTTAAAAATCAGTAGAAACTTATTTGTATTCTATTGGTTATATTCTTTCAGGAAATATATGATTTGTGGGGTCTTTTACAAACTCTGAAAGCTGTAAAGGAAAAAAAAGCAATGGAAAAATTGCAAAAAAGGTCTGACCATTTGAGTGTAAAAATGGAGCACATGGCCTGATAGTAAAAAGGTTAATTCTATTTATTTATCTTTTGACCATATACCTGTGTTTCTGCAGGGTTTCATGACATTACAGGTTAACAGGTATAAAGTTTGGATTCCCCGCTACAATGAATCTGCAGCAATTCCCCGGCATTCACAAAGTTTGCACATTTTATACTTTTAGCTGATAAGTTTGCAGGTTCACCAACAGAAATAAGGGGCAACCTATAATGCAGTGCAAACTTATTGTCCCCAGTCAGCTGCATCACAAGAGCCAATAATGTAAAGGAATGGATAACCCAGACCTCTTCTTATATAAGGGTGGCCCTACAGCAGCCATATTGTCAGTGTGTGTCAGAATTTGTAGGGACAGCTGACAATTCTGTGTAGGGAGAGATTTTTTTTATTTTGTCATTAATACATTTTACTGCCTCTGCAGCAGAAAATTTCAGCTTTTGGACATTGCCTTGTCTGACTACACATCAAATAAAAAAAAAAAAGTCTACAATACCATCTGCTGGATCACAGATTCATTGTCAAAGTAGTAGGCACAAAAAGTCAGACATCAATATAGAGACCTTGGCTTGCCTCACATGGAAAGGTTTCTATACTGATTTCAAATTGTAAAATTCTCATTAGGAATTAGGATACTGCACAGGATACAGCAATGTAAAATTGTCCAGCAACAGGATAGTTTTTAACAGGGATTATAGGCCTAACTGGTGTATGCCAACTTTTATCTTATCAGTTGGGATAGGGGGTTTGGAGAAGGATGGGCAGTGGTTTAGGTGCACACATTTCTTGCACTTAGTCTTTCAAATGATCCAGTTGCATACTTCAAACAAAGGCAGATTAAAGGGCTGATTGCCGGTAACACGCTAATGTTCTGATTTATGCACTGCCATGGGGGACATGTATAGATGAAAAAAAATAGTAATCTCTTTCTACACAGAATTGTCAGCTGTCCCTAACAACACTGTTAATAAAGCTGCTGTTACCTCACCCGTCCATCGATAGGTCATCCATTCCTTTATCCATTCCCTGTGTGCCACATTAGAGGATGTTCTCTATTTTTGTGGTGAACCTGGAATTTTTTTTGTAATTCACAAACGTTTTGAATCCCAGAGATTCACCCCAAATCTATGATAACTGCCTCATCCCTATGTCTATATTTATATTAAATTCATTTTATGAATAATAATATTAATAATAATAATAATAATAATAATAATACACATGGCATTCTTGGCCATCAAACTTCTCATTTTACTGCTTCATGTACAATATGTCATAATGTATTTTTTTTAACCTTCACTTTCTACAGTGCTGACAAAGATGGATTCTGTGTATTTTATGTTTGAACTTTTTTTTCCTACCCTATAAGCAGATTCATATTCCAGTCTATCAGTAATAAATAACAGAATTATTCTTTATAAACCTGACACTCTCACAGCCTTCAGCTGAGCCATGAAATCAGTGTCAGGATCCTGGGCTGCTGTCAGTGATAATGAAGTCAGGAGAAGAGGAAGAACTCATTGGAGTCTATCAGAGACTTGGCCATGTTGTCTTCAGATATCTACTTAGAATATTGTGGTTGTTGTCTTTGTGTTTGACCCCCTGCACATCTGATACCCAGAACTCTGCTCACCGCTGTGATATGACTATGAAGAATTATACATTTGAGTACAAGTATTCTCAGGATGGAGACATCATTATAGGAGGGATATTATCTGTAAATTCTGTAGTGAAACGGTGGCGACAGAAGGGAAGTCTTATTAAACATCTCATGTGTACAGCGTAAGTGAAATATGAAGAGCAAATCTTCCAATCTGATCTACAGAGCTGTGTCTTTTGGAGATATGTGTGATAATGTGCAGGACTCATTCAGTCTGTTACACTGCATTTATATAAAAATATGTTCATGAAAACCGGGTATTAATGGTCACATTCATTCATTATCAATAGCTGCTAATGCACCGCAACGGTGGAAAAAAAAACATGCAATTCCTTTTTTTAATAAGGCAGCACAGCGCAGAGCATGGTATGTGTATTATGGTGCCTAGAGGTGTGTTGTGTATTGGGATCTAATGTACAATGCATTGGGGTGCAATTCACAATGAATGACAGCACATTACATTGCCCATAGAGAAGGTGCTTTGCCATGCATTGTTATGTGTTACCACAATGCACAAGTATAAATGGAACCTTCAAAGACTTTGGCCCTTATTGACTCCATACCCTTTTTTTCACTTTCAAATTGAGTGGGGAAGGATAAAGAATCCCTGTCAGGTTTTTACTCCTATCTGGGGCTCCATTAGAGAGATTCCCCTCGCTCCCTGTCCTGAAGATAATTTTTTACCATAGAAAGTGAGGGAATCTCTCCAATAGCAGCACAGAAATAAACACATTTTTAGTAAAGTACTGGAAGGCTGGAATCCCTGTCAGTCTTGTATTTCTGTCTGTGTCCCTATTGCAGATTTTTCCTCTCTTCCTGTCTGGTAAAACTGTTATCTGCAGGACAGGAAGTGAGGGAAAATCTCTCTAATGGAGCCCTGGACAGTGGCTGTCCAAAAGAAAAAAGGTTTTGGTTGGACATGAATTTTAGGGCACCATAATAACATTATATAGTATTTCTGTTTCTGATGACCTGCATGACATTTATCTTTTCACCGGCATGCACAATTTTAAGGCTTTACATGTTGGATTTCTATTTACTCGGAACAACCTCATATTTAATATTTTACCAAAAAGTTGACTATCACACTTCGTTTGTGTGCCGTAACATTACTTTTAGTGTATTTTTTTACTGAAAATATGTGTTTGATAAACAGCTCCACTAATATGACAGGGTCTTTGCTTTCAGAAAATATATAATGTTTGAGGGGGTTTAGACTTGGGAAACTTAACATTAATAAATCACTGGGACCAGGCGGCTTGCACCCAAGGGTACTTAGGGAACTCAGTCAAGTAATTGCCTGACCATTGTTACTAATTTTTACTGACAGCCTACTGACTGGAATGGTACCAGCTGATTGGAGAAAAGCCAATGTAGCACAAATATTTAAAAAGGGCCCAAAATACATCTCTGGGAATTACAGACCAGTTAGCCTAAAACATAAATAGTATGTAAACTCTTGGTGGGAATGATAAGGGACTATATACAAGATTTTAGTAATGAGAACGGTATCATTAGAAGTAATCAGCATGGATTCATGAAGAATCGTTCTTGCCAAACCAATCTATTAACCTTCTATGAGGAGGTGAGTTGCCATCTAGATAAAGGAAGGCCCGTAGACGTGGTGTATCTGGATTTTGCAAAAGCATTTGACACAGTTCCCCATAAACGTTTACTGTAAAAAATAAGGTCCGTTGGCATGGACCATAGGGTGAGTACATGGATTGAAAACTGGCTACAAGGGTGAGTTCAGAGGGTGGTGATAAATGGGAAGTACTCAGAATGGTCAGGGGTGGGTAGTGGGGTCCCCCAGGGTTCTGTGCTGGGACCAATCCTGTTTAATTTGTTCGTAAATGACCTATAGGATGTGGTAAACAGTTCAATCTCTAAATTTGCGGATGATACTTAGCTAAGCAGGGCAATAACTTCCCCACAGGATGTGGAAACCTTGCAAAAAGATCTGAACAAATTAATGGGGTGGTAACTTCATGGCAGATGAGGTTCAATGTAGAAAAATGTAAAATAATGCATTTGGGTGGCAAAAATATGAATACAATCTATACACTGGGGGTAGAACCTCTGGGGGAATCTGGGATGGAAAAGAACCTGGGGGTTCTAGTCGATGATAGGCTCAGCAATGGCCAGGTTGCTGCTAACAAAGCAAACAGAATATTTGCATTAAAAAGGGGATCAACTCCAGAGATAAAATGATAATTCTCCCACTCTACAAGGCTCTGGTCCGGCCGCACTTGGAGTATTCAGTCCAGTTCTGGGCACCAGTCCTCAGGAAGGATGTACTGGAAATGGAGCGAGTACAAAGAAGGGCAACAAAGCTAATAAAGGGTCTGGAGGATCTTAGTTATGGGGAAAGGTTACGAGCACTGAACTTATTCTCTCTGGAGAAGAGACACTTGAGAGGGGATATGATTTCAATATACAAATACCATACTGATGACCCCACAATAGGGAAAAAACTTTTTTGTGGAAGGGAGTTTAACAAGATTCATGGTCACTCATTAAAATTAGAAGAAAAGAGGTTTAACCTTAAACTACGTAGAGGGTTCTTTACTGTAAGAGCGGCAAGGATGTGGAATTCCCTTTCACAGGCGGTGGTCTCAGCGGGGAGCATCGATAGTTTCAAGAAACTATTGGATAAGCACCTGAACGACCGCAACATACAGGAGTATACAATGTAATACTGACCTATAATTACATAAATAGGTTGGATTTGATGGACTTGTGTCTTTTTTCGACCTCACCTACTATGTAACTAATTGTCAGACATTTTAATATTTCACACAAATGTGGCTCTAGCAGTGAAAGGATTAAAGACAACGCAGTCACAGAAAAATGCCCATTGATCTGTTCCTGTTGTGGACTGACAATACCGTTCTATTTGTTAAATGAAATAACAAGGAATGGTGTCAGCCCTGCCACGTTTCTTTTGCTAAACTAAAGAATGTCTCCCCTTCTCCTGAACTCTACAACATGGGTGGATTGTTTTGTTGTCAAAGATAAAAAAACAAAACACAAAAAACTGTGAGTGTGGGTGTGTGTGTGTTTGGGGGTTGATTAGACTCTTTAAGGTAACATAGGCAGAGTTAAAAAAGAGGGAAAAAATATAACTAACATGTCTTGGGGATGCCCTGACCCTGCTGCTGAAGTGGCGCATCAGCATAATGTATACAACCTACTACATTAACATTTACAAATGGAAAAAATGCTGTTGAAATTGCTATCAAATTACAGCTTCAGCCATCTACCAATCATCTGAGGGTTCACCTAATCTATAGCAGACTCTTATCCCATGTGAGGGGATCTGGTATAGATGTTAATGGTGGACCCCAGATAAAAAAGTGTATAATTCCCCCTAAGGATGCATAAATGACCCTTTACCCTGATGAGGTTCTGATAAGGATGTCAAGGGGTACCCAAAAAAATGGCATATGCCCCCCCCTAAATAATCATACCAGACCGGTAAGGTCTGGTATTGATTTTAAGGGGAAAATTCAGGCAAAATTTCCACTCAAAATCCACATGTGGCATTTACTATATATGATCATGGCCCCTGTCAGGCCAGGAAAAGTGAGAATTCAGCCTCCCCACCTAAACCATAACAGGCCACATACCCTCAGCATTGGGAGTACCTTGCCAGGACGCCACTGGCAAAGCACCAGAATGGTGAGGACAAGAGTCTCTTTCCCACAACCCTGATCTGGTGGTTGTGGGGGTCTGCATGCTGGGGGCTTATTGGAAACTGGAAACCCAAGATACACGCCCTCCCACCTATGTGAATGAGTAGGAGATACACATTAGACATATTCATTCATAGAATAAGTGAAAAAATAAACACAACACAGTTTTTGACAAGTCCTTTTTTTAGCACAAAAAACCCCACAGCGTAAATTCATCATTAATCAGTTTGTCCAACATTTCTGATCCAACCCGCCAACATTAATGAATGATGAAGCAGATTATGTTGGTGGCATGCTGGTTTCCTAAGAAGCAGTCAGAAAGGAAGCGGTCACATTTATCAGTGGTAGTAATACTGATGCCAAATTTATCGTTTTCAGTTGGTGCCGGAGGTTTGATCGGGCCACACTCAAAATTAGTTCAGTCGTTTGCCTAACCTCCACACAAGCAAAATTTGGTCCAAATCTGGTTTCAGACCAAACCAAAACCTCATTGCTAGCCATTACCCTGGTCACAAGTGCCAATAATATAAGAAAACCAATAACCCAACTCACTCTCTGAAAAAAAGTTAGGCTTACATCATCCATATTATTAATGTGTGGATGAGCTGAAAATACTGTGTAAGGAGATTATTATGGTATTGGTACAACCCCCTCCTCATTATGGCAGTGGCCAGTTCCCATGCCTTTTTGTTTGACAATAGTTTGCCTATTAACTCTAGAATTGCACAGAACTAAAAAACAAGATTCACCCCCATAGACTTCAGGGGGTTTGCTGACAGTTCAAAAACAAGATTTGGGAAACTTTTCACAAACTAAACCCAGGAAGATTGTCTTATCTCTGGTCATGACTGTCTCCTATGGCATGTCTGTAGGCTTCAACCAGCCTTGTAGCAAGTTTGAAGTCTCTGACCCTTTCCTCTAGTAAGTCTGCATTTTCTGACCTTCTTCTGTAGCATTACATATACTGAATATAATGTGCGGCTACCTGGTTATATTAGGGGCTACAGCTGAGGTCCTCTATACCTCATAAATAGCCAAGCACTTCTATATCTCATATAAGTGCAGAAATTATTTAATTTCATTATATGTTTCAGGGAGCAATGCACACGACCATCAATCCCGCTATAGATCTGTAGTTGAAATCTGTTATACATTTTGCCATAAAGAATTTCTGCTTAAATTCTTATACTGTAGACCAATGCAAAACTATCAATTTTCTGCAGTGTTTACCGGAGAGAATACAGACATCTCCTGGCTTTTATATTTGCTATTGATGAGATAAACAGCAGTCCAGATATTCTGCCCAACGTAACTCTGGGATACCATGTGTATGATTCTTGTGGACATGTGAATAAAGCTATAAAAGACGTTCTACAGATATTGTCTGGACATACAAAGGAAGCTCCAAATTATTCCTGTATGGAGCGGGGTGCCCTGGCTGGTTTCATTGGAGATCTCAATTCTGACACCACCCTCCAAATGGCACAGCTGCTGAATCTATATGGTTACACCCAGGTAAGAAAAGCTGAATTTTCTATATTACATAAGGTTAGGACAG
Organism: Aquarana catesbeiana; assembly: GCF_042186555.1. Lineage (NCBI taxonomy): Eukaryota > Metazoa > Chordata > Amphibia > Anura > Ranidae > Aquarana > Aquarana catesbeiana. Next base: position 618,480 of record NW_027362651.1, on the reverse strand, counting down.
CTAGTCATCTTATGGGGAGGTGTTTCAAAAGGGTACAAATATTCCTTTGTGCAAAGCGCAGTAAAGTATAACATTGTTCTAAAAAATAAAGTCAGCACTGTGTAGGGATGGGCAAATGTTCAGTCCAGACTGTATGGCATTTGGACAAATGTCTGATCTTTTGCCCATTCAGTCCTATTCGGTCCTCCAGTCCCTTAATTAGTTTTGTTGCCCATCTCTGGACTTGCTCCTTTTCCAGCACATTCTTCCTGAGGACTGGAGCCAAGAAATGGATGGCATAGTCCAGGTGCGGCCAGACCAGTGTTTTATAGAGTGGGAGAATTATCTCTGGAGTTAATCCCCTTTTTAATGCATGCCAATATTCTGTTTGCTTTGCTTGCAGCAGCCTGGCACTGCATGCCATTGCTGAGCCTATCATATACTAGGACCCCTAGGTCCTTTTCCATCCTAGATTCCCTCAGAGGTTCTCCCCTCAGGGAGTAGATTGCATTCATATTTTTGCCATCCAAAAGCATTATTCCAGAGAATGAGCTGTTTATTCCATCCTCCAGGTCATTTATGTATAAATTAAATAGGATTGGTCCCAGGACAGAACACTGGGGGATGCATGAATCTGGCGTGGCGTCAACCACCTCTGAGCCTGCTCCTGCAGAGCTGACAGAATCTCTGCCCCAGTGCTGCTTGCATAGCCCCTTGAACGCTTATGGAGCACTGCTGGTTCAGAGGACAAATCTGCAGAAGAGGCCATAGAGGAAGAACAAGAGGAGGGGGTGGAGGAGAAAGCTGTTGCAGAATCACCACTAGCATTTTGGAGGCGTGGTGGTGGAACAAGCTCCAACATTACTGAACCCTGTCCTGCATCCTTCCCAGCTGCCAGCAGAGTTACCCAGTGTGCCATGAAGGAAAGGTAACATCCCTGCCTATGACTGCTGGACCATGACTCAGCGGTAATATGCAGCTTACTGCTGACTGCCCTGTCCAACGAGGCCAGAACATTGCCTTCCACATGCCGGTAGAGAGCCAGAATGGTCTTCTGTGAAAAGAAATGGCGTTTTGGAACCTGACACTGAGGTACAGCACATTCCACAATATTATGCAAAGGGGGCAGAGTCTAACAGCTGAAAAGGCAGCAGTTGCAGTGCTAGCAGTTTGGCCAAGCTAGCATTCAGATGCTGAGCATGTGGATGGATGGGACCAAATTTCTTTTTACGGTTCAGCAACTGGGGTAGGGAAATTTGCCTACTAAAATCAGATGGTGGTGTACTGCAAGCAGATTGGCTGCAAGTACTTGGGACACCTATTGCTATACCTTCATTCCTCGCAGTGCAGGTTTTTGAGAGGACTGGAGGTATAGTGGAGTTGGAGATCCCAGATGAGGAGCAAGAAGAAGTCTGCCTTTTTCTTTGATGTGGGCCTTTCAACTGCTGTTGCCAATGGACTGCATGGGAGGTCGTCATATGTCTGGTCAAGCATGTGGTGCCCAAGCGGCTGCTGTTCTGGCCACGCTTGATCCTCTTCAGATATAGGTTGCAAACAGCAACGGTGCGATCTGCTGCACACGTGCCGAAAAAGGTCCACACCAAGGAACTTTTCAAAGTCAGCGGGGAGTCAGCAGTGCCCTGCACCTGTGGAGCTCTGTGGTGTGATGCAATAGGGTGGCTGCCCTTAATCCGCCCCCTAGAGGATATCCTGCCTTATTGGAGTTGTGCCTCCTCCTCCTCTCTTCTATCAGGCACCCAAGTACAGTCAGTGATCTCATCATCCCCTCCCTCCTCATCACTGGAGCAAACTTGGCAGTATGCTGCAGCTCGGGGGACATGACTGCCAGTTTCTTGTCCTTCTTGGGCACCCCCTCTCTCTAGGCTCACGTTACTCCCTTCCTCAACCTGGGAACCAACATTGGAGCCTTCAAATCACTGTGCATCCTCCAGCAGCATGTACCCGACACTGTGGTCAAATAGTTCTGGGGATTGATGGTGGGGCTATGGAAGGAGTGACTGTGGACAAGGAGCCGGGGGAATAGGCCCCTTTGGCAGCTGCATTGGAAGGCAAACTACTCTGAGCCTGGGTGACAGAGGATGAGGAGGATGAGGACAGCTTTGTTATCCACTCCACCAACTCTTCTGCATATTGTGGCTCAATAACACATCCAGCAGCAGAAAAAAAGGACAAGTGTGCCCCCCACCACCTGCAGAGGATGCACCATGTCCACGACCAGCACTGTTGACTGTAGACACAGAGCCTGCTTGCCCTCTTTGAGTGGCCTGTGAGTGTCTGCCTCTCCTTGGTGGCCTTCCAGACATGATGTATATTTTGTTTTGCAACAACACACTACACTATTAGATACCGTGTACACCACCAGAAAAGTAGTAGCAACTGTACTACAGCTGCACTGTATTGTGTACACCACCAGAAGTGTAGTAGCAACTGTACTATGGCTGCACTGTATTGTGTACACCACCTGAAGTGTAGTAGCAACTGTACTATGTCTGCACTATATTGTGTACTGTGTACACCACCAGAAAAGTAGTAGCAACTGTACTATGGTTGCACTGTATTGTGTACTGTGTACACCACCAGAAAAGTAGTAGCAACTGCACTACGGCTGCTCTGTATTGTGTACTGTGTACACCACCAGAAAAGTAGTAGCAACTGCACTACTGTTTCACTGTATTGTGTACTGTGTCCACCACCAGAAAAGTAGTAGCAACTGTACTACGGCTGCACTGTATTGTGTACCAGAAAAGTAGTAGAAACAGTACACCACAGAATGCACTGTAGATATAGGCTACACTGGATGCAGAGTATATACACTGTATATATATATATAAATACACTGCTAAATAAATTGTAGCGCTAAAAAACACATATATCATATGAACAGAATGTCTCTGTAAACATAAAATAATGTCCCAATGATGACATATAGTCAAAGAAAAAAGTGATAATCCGCAGAGAATGAATGTAAACAGTATAGCAGTTCCTTCTGCTTCCCAAATCTCGACTCAGATGTCATCAAACTCATGAATAGATGGGGTACGCTTACCGGAACTGTTGGATTCTACTGCCATTAGCATAGAATCGATCGAGCTGTGTGCCACCAAGGGCAGGTGTATGAAGTGGTCGAGGACAGATGGAGCCTCTTCAAGGCCTGGATGTCACCTCTGGATACACGGGAAAGAAGCCAAAACTGGTTCCAAGGTTGAAGCTGTTTCTCAAATCCCGGAAGTATATGGAAAAAAAGAGGGATGCCTCCACATAGTGTAAATCAGGGTAATTTATTACTAAAAAACCGCAATACATAAAAGTGATCACAAATGTAAAAAAGGCAGTGTACAGGGTATAAAAACCGCCCTTCTCTTCAGGTTTTTAAAAGCTTAGTCTTACAAGACTTAGATAAACTTTCCAATTATAAAAAGAGGGTCCACATGGACCCACAGATTAAAACGGGACTCAAAGAACTTTGTGATAGAAAGGATCTTATTATAAGACCTGCAGATAAGGGTGGGGGGATTGTGGTCTTAAACAAGGAGGACTACATCAGAGAAATGTATAGGATTCTCCAAGATCGAGACACCTATACCCCCATTGATTTTAATCCAACCCTTCAGTACAAACGAGCCTTAGTTGAATTAGTCACCGAAGGCTTTGCTTTGGGGATTCTCAACAAAAAGGAGAAAAGTTATCTTGTGCCCCTTGTCCCGCGGATCCCTGCGATATAATATCTCCCTAAAGTCCACATGGACCCAGTCAATCCCCCTGGCAGACCCATTGTCAGCGGGATAGACTCGGTCACTTCAAGGATAGGGAGATATGTAGATTTTTACCTCCAACCATTGGTCCAATCCATTCCGTCCTACCTTAAGGACACTAGGGATGTTATCAAACGACTTGAAAATGTAAAACTTAATGAAGGAACTTTTTTGGTCACAGCCGATGTGGCTGCCCTATACACATGTATACCACACAACTTGGGGTTTAATGCAGTCGAAAAACATCTATCCATGAACAATACTTTGCCATTATTACAGCGCAATTTTATTATGCAACTTTTGCAGTTTGCCACGGGCCACAACTACTTTTGGTTCCAGAACCAGTTTTATGTACAACAAAAGGGTGTGGCCATGGGGGCCAAATTTGCCCCCAGTTTGGCCAACCTTTTCATGGCCCAATGGGAGGAGGATGTCATCTATGCCTCCCAGAGACCAGAATTGGTTCTCTGGGTTAGGTATATTGACGACATCCTCCTCCTATAGCAGGGGAACCGCGAGTCTTTGGATTGTTTCATGGCTGTTCTTAATACAAATGACCGTGGGATCTCCCTTAGTTATGAGGCCAGCGTAAGCTCTATTCATTTTTTAGACTTGGAAATTATGAAAGTTGATCAGGATTTGGAGTTTAAAACTTACTTTAAACCTACAGACCGCAACGGGTATATCCCGTCTGATAGTTGCCACCATGCTCAGTGGCTACGGTCTGTTCCACGCAGCCAGTTTTTACGACTGCGCCGTAATTGCTCCAATATTTCCGACTACTATGCCCAATCCTACATATTGAAAGATAGATTTGTGGCTAAAGGGTATAATGCAGAGGAATTGGATGCAGAAATTAATAGAGTTTCACAGATTGACAGGAACACTACTTTAGTTGAACGTTCCACCACTACCTTCTGACTCCAGAGCTAAATGGCCTTTTTTCACTACATATTCCACCCAGTCCAAAGAAATAAAGGCCATTTTCAGAAAACATTGGAGAGTACTTAGGAGTGATAGACTCCTGGGTCCTGTGTTACCTGAAAATGCTGGGGTTATTTTTAGAGGTGCCCGCTCTATACAAGGACAAATTGCCCCTAACATTATAGACCCTCCTAAGAAAGTCTCCTTCTTCCAACAATGTCAAGGCTTGTATCCATGTCGCAGGTGTAATGTGTGCGCACATAATGCTATAGTGAGACGTAAAACTGACACTTTCAGTTCCACCACCACTTTGCGCATCTACCATATGAGAGAGTTTGCCATCTGTGCCACTCAATATGTGGTATATTTGCTTACTTGCCCATGCAAAAAGCAATATGTTGGTAGGACCATTAGAACGTTCACCATACGTATGAACGAACATATTGCTGGCATAAAAGGTGGCAAAGATAAGCACACAGTACCCCGACATTACCTATTACATCATAATAAGGACCCCACGGGTAGCACATTCCAAGTGATTGATAGGTTTGTTCCCCATTGGCGGGGTGAGTCTCGTTTATGGGGTGTCTCCAAGTTAGAGACGTATTGGATACATGAGCTCAGATCTTATTTTCCGTTTGGGCTCAATGTGGAATGGGATCTGAATTCATTTATTAATCTTTCATAATTTTCATTGTTTAGTGTAATTTTTTCATCCCATTTTATATAATTTAAACCTCAAATGGTTTATATTTATTTTTCAGTTTTAATACATTATTATCCTTAAAAAGAATAAGGTTATTCCCGCGCTATCATATATGGAGGACGGCTAAAACGGTAAAAGCAGCTAGCAACGATTCAGGTACACACCTAACCTTCAAAGAAACAAGTATAAAAATAAATTATGCAGCGCTAATCCACACTACACGACCATGTGTAGGAAAGTGAATATAAAATCCCAGTAATAAGTGTAAATATCGTAAAACAGAAAATAAAAAATAAGTGAAAACAGTTTAGGTGACAGCAGGTGACAAAATCCAAAACCTAATAATAATCAGAATAGTAAATAAATGTGGGTCATAAAAGACTCTACGTGATAATATAAATCTAACATCAAAGTGATACAACCATCAAATATAGCATATATAAATAAATAAAGAGGAAATGGTATACAGTTAGTGCAAATGACGCTGCAGAAAGTGACACTGTGCAAATGTGCAATAAGCAATGACAGTAGTAAGGGGTAAAATCCTTTAACAATAGGTGACAGCTGTGCAAAAAACACCCATCCAAGTGGGTGGGGGATAATAAATAATAAATGTCCCAGACATTAAGGTGCAAACAGTGCTATACACAGAAAGTCTTGGAAACTGAAATAGGTGACAGCAACGGTTTAACATGCGGCCGTTGTATTAAACGTGCTCAATGTGGGTAACATCATGAGTGTCTTTGTGTCAACGCACACAGGTGGGTAATAGCCCCTTACCTTAAGGTAATAGGGCATGCGCGTATGGTCACTAAGCCTTTGGGGTGTTCACCTAGGGGCTTCAGCGCGTTCCTCACGGTCCTGGATCCGGGATGTAATCCCTCAGGTATGATGCAGGGGGGGATTATATAAAAGCAAGAAGGGTCCCAATAGTGTGATAACGTTTAAACCAATCACTTTTATTGTAAATAAAACATAGGGTACTCACATCAAAATTTTAAAAACAGCGATTTTATCCGACGAGCGGCGAGCTCGTATACCTCTGGCAGTCTCTGTAGCCTGTCTCGAGACTGTCTCCAGGACCGTGAGGGACGCGCTGGAGCCCCTAGGTGAACACCCCAAAGGCTTAGTGACCATACGCGCATGCCCTATTACCTTAAGGTAAGAGGCTATTACCCACCTGTGTGCGTTGACACAAAGACACTCATGATGTTACCCACATTGAGCACGTTTAATACAACGGCCGCATGTTAAACCGTTGCTGTCACCTATTTCAGATTCCAAGACTTTCTGTGTATAGCACTGTTTGCACCTTAATGTCTGGGACATTTATTATTTATTATCCCCCACCCACTTGGATGGGTGTTTTTTGCACAGCTGTCACCTATTGTTAAAGGATTTTACCCCTTACTACTGTCATTGCTTATTGCACATTTGCACAGTGTCACTTTCTGCAGCGTCATTTGCACTAACTGTATACCATTTCCTCTTTATTTATTTATATATGCTATATTTGATGGTTGTATCACTTTGATGTTAGATTTATATTATCACGTAGAGTCTTTTATGACCCACATTTATTTACTATTCTGATTATTATTAGGTTTTGGATTTTGTCACCTGCTGTCACCTAAACTGTTTTCACTTATTTTTTATTTTCTGTTTTACGATATTTACACTTATTACTGGGATTTTATATTCACTTTCCTACACATGGTCGTGTAGTGTGGATTAGCGCTGCATCATTTATTTTTATACATTATTATCCTTGTTTTGGATTTTTGTTTCTCCTTTTTTTTTTTTTTTTCTTTCCCTATTAATAAACAATATATAATTATTTTCAGACCTTTCAATATACCCCATGGTTAGAACCAAACATTTGGCATAGTGTGGTACAGTGTGTTAAGATTCTGGTCGTGTCAACCATTTTTGATTTATCTATATTTTTATTTATTTTTATATTTTTTGGTTATCCGGTATCAATCACGTGCCCTTCTTTCATTATAGGAAGGTCAGGTGATCACTTTGATTGTTTGAGTGTTTTTTTAGGCAGGACGCACTTGTTGTATCCAACATGCTGATACGCTCCCCTTGTCTGACTGGCGTCAGCCGCCACACGGGAGATCAGCTGTGCGTCAGCACATCCAGCACGCTGATACACTCCCTTTGTCTGACCGACGTCAGCTGTCATGTGGGAGATCAGCTGTGCATCAGGTGATCGCCGTGCGAGTACGCCGGCGTAGTTACGGGCTTCCTTGACAAGGCGCTCGCCGTTGCTTGGCAACACTCTCCGCATGCGAGTGACGTCAGGCACCACATGGGGGAGTAACCGCATGTCACGTGACAGCCTTGCGAACACGTGTTATGTGTTTCGCAGGCTTTTGTGACACGGCGTGTATTGTTGCTAAGCAACCTCCACGTGAGGCACACATATTTCCAGGTGCCAGCTCGGTTTCTGCTCGGTTTCACCAGCTTCCCGGGCTTCCAGCACGAGACGCCCACTCAGGATTCTAGTAAAGTTTATGGACATAGGTGATATTGGATCTTTTTATTGGTAGACGTACCCATAAGCATTTAACCACATTTAATTATGTGTATATTAATTGGACTTTAGGAGAAGGCTGGTCACGCCCCATTATGGGACCCTCTCCTTGTCCAATAGGATTTACGTTTGTTCATGCTCTTACAGCTGATTGGTCTTGTATTTACTTTGTAATTTTATAGAATTTTATAAATTCAGGCAGTGTCATGAGGGTCTTTTATGCCCCTGTTGAAGGTCTTTTGATCGAAACGCGTAGGGTGGTTTTTATACCCTGTACACTGCCTTTTTTACATTTGAGATCACTTTTATGTATTGCGGTTTTTTAGTAATAAATTACCCTGATTTACACTAAAAAAAAAAGGCGGTTTTTATACCCTGTACACTGCCTTTTTTACATTTGTGATCACTTTTATGTATTGCGTTTTTTTAGGAATAAATTACCCTGATTTACACTATGTGGAGGCATCCCTCTTTTTTTCCATATACTTCCGGGATTTGAGAAACAGCTTCAACCTTGGAACCAGTTTTGGCTTCTTTCCCGTGTATCCAGAGGTGACATCCAGGCCTTGCAGAGGCTCTATCTGTCCTCGACCACTTCATACACCTGCCCTTGGTGGCACACAGCTCAATCGATTCTATGCTAATGGCAGTAGAATCCAACAGTTCCGGTAAGCGTACCCCATCTATTCATGAGTTTGATGACATCTGAGACGAGATTTGGGAAGCAAAAAGAACTGCTATACTGTTTACACCCATTCACTGCGGATTATCACTTTTTTCTTTGACTATACATCATCATTGGGACATTATTTTATGTTTACAGAGACATTCTGTTCATATGATATATGTGTTTTTTAGCGCTACAATTTATTTAGCATTGGTTCACATTTTTGTCATATGGTTTGTAGCAGCTGTGGTTTCTCCCCTTTTAGGTAGCGCATTAATCATTCCCTTTTCCATTATATTAATACACTGCCTGCACTGACTGAATATCGAGTAAACACTGACTTTTTAGGCTATGCTAAATGCAGAGTATATATATATATATATATATATATATATATATATCAAATACACTGCCACTAACTGAATAACCTGTCTGCTTAATATAAATCAAGCTATCTCTCTGTCCACACCAACAACACTACACAGGGCCAGCCTTATATAGTGTGGGGCGTGGACTTGGTCCCCCTGAGCCATGATTGTCTCTCTTAGCAGAGCCAATCATCATACAGCAATGCACTGCGATCTCGCAGTGCATTATGGGGCATTCCGCGGCACTCAAATTTCCCACAAACGCCCCATAACATTCGCTGTTCTGCGAACTGGCGAACGTCCGATGTTCGAGTCAAACTTATGTTCGACCCGAACATCGAGCTCATCCCTATTCCTGTTAAAGGCTTGCTTGGCTGACATTCCTTATGGCTCCAGATCCTGCTTGCTGTTCTACTATGCTCATCTCTGGCTCCCTGATGTTTTGGCTTTTCTGACTATCCATTCCGGTTCCTGAACTCTGGCTATGTTTTGACTATGTTTACTCTGTTTATCTTTTTTATTATTATTAAAAAAGTGAGATTTAACTGTACTTCAGTCTCAGTCTGATTCATGGTTTCTGACAGTAGGCAAAGGCCATGAATTCAGAAGATGCAGTGAATCCAGTTGTTGGTAATATTTTTTTCAGATTGGATGAGCAGGATCACCGCATGGATCAGTTTGTCATGGCGTTACAAACCCTCCTGAGTCGCACGGCTCACCTGGAATCTCCCACTGTGGCTGCTCCAGTACAACCTGTGTTGCAGGCCGTCCCTGCTGCTGCTCCAGTCTCTGTGCAGCCACCCGCCTCAAGTATTACCTGTATAAGTGGTATGTCTGGTTCCGCTTCGCTTCCCCAGCATTTTGGGGGTGATCCAGTTCAGTGCAGAGGGTTTCTCAACCAGGTTGAGATATACTTTGAGATGCTGCCCCAGGTGTTTTCCACGGACAGAAGCAAAATAGGTTTCATGATATCTTTGCTTTCTTAGAGAGCCTTGGCCTGGGCAAACCCTCTATGGGAGATGCAAAAACCTGTTTTCTTGGGTTACCTTGAGATTGTGGCTTCCTTTAAAAGGGTATTTGACATTCCCGCATGCTTCGCTTCTGCTGCCAAGTGCCTCATGTCTATCAGAGTACAAGAACTGTTGCCAATTACACCATTGAATTCCGTACTCTTGCAGCAGAGGTTGTTTGGAACAAGGAGGCCCTCATGGCTGCTTTTTCTCATAGTCTCTCGCATACCATCAAGGATGAGATAGCAGCCCGAGATATACCTACTGAGCTGGAGAAGTTGATCACGTTTGCCTTTCTCATTGACTCCAGACTCAGAGAAAGACTCTCTTTTGAGGAGCGCTTGCAGAAGCCTCGTGTACATTTGTTTCTGAGCTTTGCAGTCCCACTCTTGCCTCCCTCACCTCCCATGCCTCCTGGTACCGAGTCTGTCAGTAAAGATGAACCCATGCACTTGGGCTTCAAGTGTCTCTCTGTGGATGAGAGAGCCCTTAGGAGGAGGGAGAGATTGTGCCTTTATTGCGGCCAGGCAGGTCACTTTTTGACGTCTTGTCCTATCTGTCCAGGGAATGCCCAAACCTTGAGGTCCTGTCATGGACAGACCTAAGGTGGCGTTGTTTTATCCCCAGTTATCCAGAAGCATAAGCCCCTTTTTTTGATAACTCTTTCTTGGGTCGTCTGTCGAGATACAGGCTCTAATCGACTCTGGGGCTGCAGACCTGTTCATTGATGCTGCCTTTGTATTGAAGCACTCAACTCTGCTGCAGCTGAGTGACACTCCACTTGCCATTGAGGCTCTTGACGGGAGACCTCTACAGCCTGCCCATGTGACTCAAAGAGACTATTCTGTTGTCCATGGACGTAGGGGCTATTCACAATGAGATAATCCAATTCCAAGTTATTTCCTCACCTAAGTTTCCACTGGTTATTGTTTATCCTTGGATACAGAGGCACAACCCCTCTTTTGATTGGCTCTGTGCTGAGATTCTCTCCTGGTCACCACAATGCAGTAAGACATGCTTCCAGAAGGTAGCCAAGGTCCTGTGCACTTCTTTTCTTGGAGTACCGCGATTTTAGTGAAGTCTTTGACAAAGGTCAAGCCGGTAGTTTGCCTCCACACTCATCATATAATTGCACAATTGACCTTCAACCTGGTGCCATACCCCCTCATGGCCAGGTTTACCCTTTGTCGGTCTTGGAGGATAAAGCCATGGAGGAGTATGTTGCAGATGCACTTTCTCGAGGTTTCATCCGCAAATCCTCGTCTCCTGCTGGTTTATTCTTTGTGAAGAAGAGTGGTGAACTGAGACCTTGTATTGATTATAGGGGTCTCAGTCGTTTTACGGCTAAGATAGAACATGAAAGACACATAGCGGAGGAGAGTAAACAAAACGCAAGAAATTAATTAAGTATGTAAACAGTAAAAAAGGAGGACAGACCATATTGGCCCCATAAAGAATGAGGAAGGACATCTGGTTACAAAAGATGGGGAGATGGTGAAGGTATTGAATTTATTCTTCTCCTCAGTCTTCCCAAGGGAATCGAGTGGCTTCAGTAACCAAAACTGCAGTGTTTATCCTCATGACACATCACAAGAAGCACCTCCATGGTTAACAGAGGACAGAATTAAAATTAGACTTGGGAAACTTAATATTAATAAATCACCTGGACCAGATGGCTTGCATCCGAGGGTACTTAGGGAACTCAGTCAAGTAATTGCCAGACCATTGTTCCTAATTTTTACTGACAGCCTACTGACTGGAATGGTACCAGCTGATTGGAGAAAAGCCAATGTAGCACCAATATTTGAAAAGGGCCCAAATATACATCCCTGGGAATTACATACCGGTTAGCCTATCATCAATAGTATGTAAACTCTTGGAGGGGATGATAAGGGATTATATACAAGATTTTAGTGATGAGAACAGTATCATTAGCAGTAATCAGCATGGATTCGTGAAGAATTGTTCTTGCCAAACCAATCTATTAACCTTCTATGAGGAGGTGAGTTGCCATCTAGATAAAGGAAGGCCTGTAGACGTGGTGTATCTGGATTTTGCAAAAGAATTTGACACAGTTCCCCATAAATGTTTACTATACAAAATAAGGTCCATTGGCATGGATTGAAAACTGGCTACAAGGGTGAGTTCAGAGGGTGGTGATAAATGGGGAGTACTCGGAATGGTCAGGGGTGGGTAGTGGGGTCCCCCAGCTGGGACCAATCCTGTTTAATTTGTTCATAAACAACCTGGAGGATTGGGTAAACAGTTCAATCTCTGTATTTGCAGATGATACTAAGCTAAGCAGGGCAATAACGTCTCTGCAGGATGTGGAAACCTTGCAAAAAGATCTGAACAAATTAATGGGGTGGGTAACTACATGGCAAATGAGGTTCAATGTAGAAAAATGTAAAATAATGCATTTGGGTTGCAAAAATATGAATGCAATCTATACACTGGGGGGAGAATCTAGGATGGAAAAGGACCTGGGGGTTCTAGTAGATGATAGGCTCAGCAATGGCATGCAATGCCAAGCTGCTGCTAACAAAGCAAAAAGAATATTGGCATGCATTAAAAAGGGAATTCATTTCAGAGATAAAACAATAATTCTCCCGCTCTACAAGACTCTGGTCCGGCCGCAACTAGAGTATGCTGTCCAGTTCTGGGCACCAGTCCTCAGCAAGGATGTACTGGAAATGGAGCGAGTACAAAGAAGGGAAACAAAGCTAATAAAGGGTCTGGAGGATATTAGTAATGAGGAAAGGTTGCGAGCACTGAACTTATTCTCTCTGGAGAAGAGACGCTTGAGAGAGGATATGATTTCAATATACAAATACCATACTGGTGATCCCACAATAGGGATAAAACTTTTTCGCAGAAGGGACTTTAAAAAGACTTGTGGGCACTCATTAACATTTGAAGAAAAGAGGTTTAACCTTAAACTACATAGAGGGTTCTTTACTGTAAGAGTGGCAAGAATGTGGAATTCCCTTCCACAGGCGGTGGTCCCAGCAGGGGGGCATCGATAGTTTCAAGAAACTATTAGATAAGCACCTGAATGACCGCAACATACAGGGATATACAATGTAATACTGACATATAATCACACACATAGGTTGGACTTGATGGACTTGTTTCTTTTTTCAACCTCACCTACTATGTAACTATGATTAAGAATGCCTGTCCGATTCCATTGATTACGGAGTTATTTGACCGCCTCAAGGAAACAACGGTTTTCACAAAGCTTGATTTAAGAGGGGCATACAATCGCATGAGGATTAAAGAGGGTGACAAGTGGAAAACTGCGTTTAACACCAGAACAGGCCATTATGAGTACCTCGTAATGCCTTTTGGCTTTTGTAACGCCCCAGCAGTTTTCCAGGAATTTATTAAAGATGTCCTCTGAGATTTGTTGCAGTTATGTGTGGTGGTTTATCTCGACGATATCCTCATATTTTCCAAGTCCCTGGAGAGCCACCACACAGATGTCTGTCATGTGCTTCAGAAACTTAGAGAGAACAATCTCTATTGTAAATTGGAGTAGTGCAAATTCCATCGTGAACAGGTTAAATTCCTGGGTTATGTAATTTCCACTGCTGGTTTTTTGATGGACCCAGAGAAACTTTCAACAGTCCTACAGTGGCCTCGACCCGTGGGTTTACTTCCTCTGCATTGTTTTCTTGGCTTTGCCAATTATAATCGGAAGTTTATTCGTAACGTCTCGTCTCTGGTCAAGCCCTGACTGATATGACCAGAAAGAATGGTAACCCACAGTGTTGGTCTCCGGAGTCCAATAAGGCCTTGGAGAGTCTCAAGGCTGCCTTTGTTTACGCTCCTGTGTTGGCACAT